>NW_027263824.1:95182-268955 GCF_044049435.1 Aspergillus pseudodeflectus | reverse complement strand
ATAAGGTATCTATATTCACATGAAAATAAGGAATAGTCTTGATTGATCTTCTTATAAATACAAGAAGATCTAGACTAATCTCCTTATAAATAAATATGAATTCTATAGAATTCTATAGAATTCTACTAACAAATATTTGAAGTATAAAAGTGTGTGAATTCTTCATGTATTTAGTTTAAAAAGAGAGATCCTAAAATATCAAAAATCAAAGTCCACATTTAGTGGCAAAAACCTTCTTGTATTATATATACTATTAAAATCGCCACCCTATACCCTGTCAGGTATAGTTAAGGCTAGGTATATATAATACATATTTCTTTATATGACCTCCACCTTCCAACAGTAGTCTATCTATTAGTGCTTAGTTTAATCCTCTAGTCACCTAGGAGACCTAGTTCTTCGAACCATCCCTTAATATAAACCTTCCCTTTAAAGATTATAGAAGGTGGAATAATATATCCCATCACCCTAATACATTCGATCATAGTGACCCATTCTCGCTAGCCTAGCTAAATAAGATGAGGCTTTCCAAGCATCTTAGCTCTTGTAATAACCCATAAGGTTATAATTAGGCCCATAGTGAAGCTAGTTTTATTAAAGTTGTAGATATCTTAATACTAGATACTTTTCTCCTTACACAAGGCCTCTAAGGTCTCAAACCACTATTTTATAGCCTTAGGATCCTCATAGAGGGCGTGCTAATAGTTATACTTACAAGTAAATTAACTTTTAATACTTTCATAGCGTTTAATAAAGCTTGTAACCCAGTTCTTCCCAAGGGGGGTAGAGGGAGTTATCAAATCTACTTTAAGAAGAAGATATGCCATTTACTACACATGCGAGACCCTAGGAGCGGCTCCTTATTAATCTCTAGATAATATCTATTTAACTAAAGCCTCTTCCTGAGTTTCAGAGAGTTGGAATGTATGATTACGATGTTCTACCTTAAATTCATGTCCCTTAATACGATCGTGAAGTGTTAAGTAAGGTACTTTAAAAATCTCTATAGCTTAACAAATACTTCGAATTTCACATTTATTCAAAGCTTATATTGTAAGTTGGATCCTCCCCTCTTACTCAGCTAAATTTAGACGAGGTCAACGCGGTTTACGTGGCATGGTTGGTGGTTGAATAACTACGCGTTGAACTCGCGATGATTTTTTGGTGGGTGATCGGATCGACCGGGGTGAGTGGATCGGCCGGGAATTACGTTACAGTCGGTGATCACCTGATGCACGGCCCCACCTGATGCACGATTTTTAGATACACCGACATTTCGACCACCAAACTTCAACTCCCCATATCTCATTCAATATGACTTCAATTGAGGCAGCGATAGAAGTAATCAATTCCTTGGAACCAGGAAAGCTAATTAACTATACGGCTATCGCGAAAAAATTTAGTGTTGAGCGCTCAACGCTGTCAAGGCGCCATCGCGGGGTTACAAGCTCAAAAGCCAACTAATATGAGCAGCAGCAAATTCTGACTAACTAACATGAGAAAGAACTAATAAGTTATATTAATAAACTTACTAATTAAGGCCTCTTTGCCTTGCATGAGATGCTTCGGAATTTTGTAAAGGAAATTACTGGAGAGAAGCCTGGAAAGTACTAGCCTGGGCGCTTTCTAAAGCGCCACTAAGATGACCTTATCTCAACCTATATAACTGCTATTGATGCTGCACGAAAGCGCGCTGATTCTATATATAAATATGCTTTATATTTTGAGCTGCTTAGCCGGAAACTTGAGGAATATGAACTACGGCTAGAGGATATCTACAACATGGATGAGAAAGGTTTTATGATTAGAATGCTAGTAAAAGGCCTTAGGATCTTCTCCAAGTGGAAATATAAGGAAGGTGGTCTTAAGTAGCGCCTATAGGATGGAAATCACGAGTGGATAACCTTAATTGCTTGTATTTATACTAATAGAAGCTCTTTACCTTTAGGTCTTATCTACCAGGCTGTTAGTAGCGATATATAAGATACCTGGCTATAAGACTTTGATCCCAAGCTTCATGACTACTTCTTCGCCTCGTCACTAAGTGGTTGGACTAATAATGAGCTAGGATTTGCCTAGTTAAAGGATATATTTAACTGGTATATAAAGGAGAAAGTATAGAGGCGCTAGAGGCTTCTTATCCTTGATAGCCATGGATCTTATATTACTATGAAGTTCATTAATTACTGTAATGATAATAGGATCCTTTTAATAACATATCTACCTTATTCAACCCATTC
Organism: Aspergillus pseudodeflectus; assembly: GCF_044049435.1. Taxonomy (NCBI): domain Eukaryota; kingdom Fungi; phylum Ascomycota; class Eurotiomycetes; order Eurotiales; family Aspergillaceae; genus Aspergillus; species Aspergillus pseudodeflectus. Next base: position 266,715 of record NW_027263824.1, on the reverse strand, counting down.
GCTGTAGCCACTCGATGTGGGCATCTTTAGCCCTCTCTCTACCGCTTATAGCAAGCAACTGGAGGACTTCTTACATAAATTAATAGGCCTAAGTTATATTACTAAACGGGACTTCTTTCGCCTCTTCTAGCCAGCCTAGGAGCAAGCTTTATTATTAAAGAATATCCTATCTTCATGGAGAACTGTTAGTATATTACCTTTAAATCCTGAAATCGTCCTGGCCAGATTTAATAAGAAGAAGGATTCAAGACCTTCTTTAAGCGAGTCCTCGCGCTCAATCTTACAAGCAGAGGACTGGAGGAAGATTAAAAGACTTCTAAACCGCGTGGTTACTGATGTATATGATAAAAACACTAAGAAGCTCAGCTTAACCATGTACCACCTCTCTACCAAGAATATCCTTCTAAAACTACACTACCAAGGCCTAGAATCAGCTCTCTAGAACGAGAAGAAGAAGCACTAGTGTAGAAAGGCTTTATAGTTTAATATTCCACCTCTAGAGAATAGTGGTGCAGTATTTTACTCCCCTAAGAAGGTCTAGCAAGCGCGCGAGCTTTAAAAGCAGAAGGACGAAGCTATATAGATTGCTAAGGCTTCAAAAGAGGAGAAAAAGGTCCGCTAGTAGTAAGTAAAGGAAGAGAAACAGCGTCTGCTTGAAGAGCACAAGAGAATTTAAGCATCTTAACGAGAATTATAGCTTATTAAGGCGGAGCAAAAGAAACACTAGAAGGAAGAGGAGCGCCTCGTAAAGGAAGTAGATTAATAGCTTTAAAATAACTTCTAATAGGCTAGGAAGACTCTAAAGAAGCCTGCTAAAGCTTCACGCTAGCTAAAAAAGGCACAGCTAAGGCCTGAAAGTCCTGAAGTTATTCAAGAGGCCCCTTCAACAGTAAATCGTCGAGGCCGCGAGATCCGGCTACCCCACCGCTTCCGGAATGATTAAAAATTGTTTATAGACCAATATTAATGACTACTTTAATCCACCAAAAAATTGAGCGATAATATTAATTGTATGTGGTTGAAAAGCTTCATTATTTGATGTTGTAGTTGGTGGTGAAATCGTGCATCAGGTGGGGCCGTGCATCAGGTGATCACCGACTGTATTGCGTCAATCACTTTTCTGAGCAGAAGATATTTCAATAATATTACATTTAATGGTCGCGTTGGCATACTACTTAGCAAATACATCTAAGCGACTGTTATTATTTTAAGGTAATCTTATTACAAAACGTGTTACTGGTAGTATACTTTTGAACAACCTGCTGATTATCATTCTTCTCGCCACCCCTGAAGTTAATCAGCATTTCAACCACGGCCTCTTTCTACAAAATTTGTGCTACTACAGGCCATGTTCCTCTCCTCACTTCAACCAGGTTAGCAGGTGCACTACCCATTGCTCCCACAGCATTGAACTTCGTTCGTCGAGCCGGAGCCTTATAATTCATTAGAGACTTGGCTGGTCATTATATCTAGCCATACTATGGGAATGGGGAACCGATTACTGATGTTATTCTTCGTAGGTGGCAGGCACCTGTCACAAACAGAGCGGCCCCGTCGGCAGTCCTGCCAGGTGAACAGTCGTCGCGATTCTGGGCCGGGCAAGCGGAGCAGGATTTCCACAGCACTAACTCTACATCGACCTGACTGAGGCTACATGGAGTATTAGTTAGGCCGGCACACTCTCCAGTCTGCCTTTGCCCGTTTTGGAACATGGAGTTGTGCCCCCGGCGAGGTTCGCTCGAATATTGGCGATGAATATAACTAAGGCCTGATCACGGAGCCTTTCACGCAGACCATTTCCAGGAGTTCACAAGTACTGGCTATCACGGGAGCTGCTTACTTCAGATAACGCCCCGCACACGTAGATAATAGGCATAACTCAACTTTATTGGCCGCAGGATGAGATCTAAATACACCTTATGTGTAGCCTGTAAATTAACTTCGCCCAGCTTACCTGTTTAGGAAAATGGAAAGTCTCACCCGGGCCTTCAGCCAATCATCGAGTGATGTCCCTTTCCCCTAGTCTGAAGAGATGTTAAAGCTTGCGATTTCCCCTCAGCATGTTGACCAGACATAGCATGAATTCATCCTCTTCACACCAATCCGGTCAATGTCACTCGCTGAACTCTTCCACGCCGGACAGGGGCCAAGGGTAATGATAGGCTCGCGAAAATTGAGACTCGAAGCACAGTCTCAACCGTTGATCTCCTTCGCAGCAACTAGTCATTCAATATGATGACCTCACGTCGCGCCCTGCTCACAGTTCTACCTGCACCTTGCGCAACGTTAGATCCCTTACTTGACTGATTATTTTGGATCTCGGACACCTATATACGATAATAAACTCATATCAGTTAATTGAACCTATCCATCAGCGAATTCCCACACTTGTTTCTTGATCGGACGGACGATCAGCCGAGACGACGCGTCCCCTCTAGCCCAGAAACGGACGTCTTGCGATGAACCACTACCACCAGCGTTCTGCGCTCACCCGCAACAATGAGACAAGAAGTCTTCTCAAGCAAAAAGGAATTGGGGCGAGCCGGGATTGAACCGGCGACCTCACGATTTCAGTGGACCAAAGTAGACTTCAGTCGTGCGCTACTCCCAACTGAGCTATCACCCCTTTTTGATGGAGATGAGCGGCCCACTTTGCACTGATGAGTGGAAACTACCGGAGCCGTGCCGGACCCACTTCGGTGCTACTGTAAGGAAGACTTGTCGAAAGAGAGTGGAAGAATTGACTTCAGACAACTAAGCCCGTGGACGGTACAACGATCATAAGAACGAGGGCGCTCGGAGCGAGATGAGAGATTCTATATAAAGGTTGGTTGTTGTCGGCCCTGCCCGCCTTCCCTAGCACTACTCAGTACGCAGTGGTCATGTATATATTGTACGTAGTGCTCAGTGCAAGCTCCCAAAGACTCACAAATATCCATAATGCCAGGTCCCCAGGTATAGCATCCTGATTGGTGGAAACAAACCATGCCCTCTCCAGACGACAGGAATCAGCCCATTCAAAAGCTCCTCAGGATTGGACGCCATCGCCCTTCTCAAGCTGATTCCCCACATTCCATTGGTGGAAACCCTCTCGCAGGAATTCTCCGGACTTTCCGCAAAGGATTCAGAATTCCCCAGTATAAAACCGAATCACCGTTCGATTGTCTGTGGGAAAACCCGCTGGAGTTCTGCAATTAGGCACAGGGTAAACCGGCAAAAGATAATAGCCAGTGTTGCGGTCGAAATGAGGCTAAAATTGGGGACGTTTCTGGTGCTGCGTTGCTGCGGGGGAGCGATGGAGACTCGCTGTGGATGAGTATAAGGAAGCTGGATGATAGTAGCACTGGATGACGACAAATCAACACCCAAGCGGATTGCAGCAATGACGTCCTTTCCACGGCTTTTCTTGTTGGCTTCCTGCCTTCTGTCGGCGGCCTGGAGCCATCCTTTAGACGGCGTCGACAATCTCCTTGACAGAGGCTTAGGGCACTCATTCCCAGAAGCATGTCAAGCCTCAACCCGCAACCCCTTACAAGGCTGCCCCAAGAACACAATCCTGGTCTCAGCAACCCACAAAAGAGCCGACTTCCTCACCATTCAATCCGCAATCAACTCCCTCCCGCACGACGATTCAGCCCACACAATCCTCATCCTCTCCGGCAACTACACCGAACAACTCAACGTCACCCGCCCCGGCCCCATCACCCTCCTCGGCGAAACAAACGACCCACATAACGCGAACAAAAACACCGTCAACATCCTCTGGGCCGCTGCCTCCAGCGAAGGGATCTACACGGATAACGTCTACACGAGCGTACTCATCGTCGCGCCGACCCTGAACGCCAGTCTAACCGGGTACGGACCAAGCGGTCTCCCCGTCCCCGAGGGGACGCCCTTTGGGTGTCGAGATTTCAGGACGTATAACCTCAATTTCAGGAACGTGTACGCGGAGCAATCAGCCGGACCCGCACACGCGCTCTCCTTCTCCCGCGCGAATGGCGGGTTCTATTATTCTGGATTCTACAGCTTCCAGGATACAGTGTATGTCGGGAAACTGGGGAATGCATTCTTCTACTCATCCATCATCGCCGGACAGACGGATTTCCTGTACGGATTCGGGACGGCATGGGTTGAGAAGTCCTCGCTCCTCCTCCGCGGGTGCGGCGGCGGAATCACAGCGTGGAAGGGGTCGAACACAACCTACGAGAATAAATTCGGTATCTACATCCACGACTCGACCATCCGCGCAGCGAACTCCTCCGTGGCAGAGAACAACGAGGGGAAATGCGCGCTCGGTCGACCGTGGAATAGCGGGCACAGAAGTATCTTTGCGCGGAGCTACCTCGATGCGACGATTCGGGGAAGCGGCTATGTACTCTGGTCGGCGCCAATCACGGAGCAGACGCTTATGGGGGAGTTTCAGAATTATGGGCCAGGTTTTGATGTTGAGGCGAGACGGGAGTGGAATTATAGTGTTTTGTTGGATGCAGATGAGTGGAGGGGGTATAGTAGTCCCAGCAAGGTGTTCTTGAGCGAGGATGGCGAGCAGGGGAATATTGGGTGGATTGATAGGCGATATGGATGGTAGATTGTACTACTGTGAATGCGGGCCTATCTAGGAATCTAAGAATGTACAAGGTACATAGTTGTACCTAGAGCATCCAATAACCTTAATATATAGGAAGCGCCAGCTGTCAAAGAACAGTGGGTCCTGACAGTTTAAGGGCAGGGTTAAATTAGTTTAGGATCTTATTTACGGACCCCTGTGAATTCTTGTAAATGGATACAAATTCTATACGGAGTAGAATAGGAGATGTTGTAAAGTAATACATATAATATTGGTCATGGTAATATCAAGAATTCTAGCATCTCTAAACCATGATAAGTCTGGAACCTGGAAGTCAGCCACCTGGTTACGGAGCCACTGAACACAATCACGTGGGTAAGGCACCCCCTGGACCTTGCTAGGCTGATCCGCATCCATCACTTGTAGATTACGAAACCACCTGGGCACAGCCTTCTCTGATCTCTCAAGAGATGCCAAGATATTCAGTGGGCTTTAGAGTTTCTCCCTCAGCCCCCCGCAGTGAAATCGAGCGGATAGCGGGCCGAAGATAAAAAGGATCTTCTCAAGAAATGGGTGGGGAAGGCTTCCAAACAATGGGGATGCAGTAATATTTCATAGGAGCGTATTGAGAGATCATCGACTGCATTTGGAGCACTTAAGTGTCTCTTTAAATAGTGACGACCCGATATGGATTAGTCCATCTGACACCTGGCCCAATGGAAGATCAGATCATCACGCCCAGACTCAGGTGTTGTTTGCTTTTCTTTTCTTTGCTTTTCTTTTTGCGGCGGAAAATATGATCCCAAGTCAGCCTCGGGCTGAGGCTGTTCTGCCTCTCCTGGGTCGTGTCCAGACCTGGCTTGAACCTAGAGATTCTTGCCCATTTCATAGTGTTTGGCCTGCCTGATTTACTCTCAACAGAAGATCTCCCTGTACCTGTGCCAGAAAACAAGAGAACACGACATATCGCCCCTGGAAAGAAAATGTCGGGTGAGATTAATCTCCAGGCCGACGTCGGCCAGCTTACGCTGCAAGGCCTTAGCGCGTTCAGCACACTCCTTGCGACACTGACAGCCGACAATGTCAACCCGATGGCAATGATCCAGATGGAGAACCTCGGAGCAGCATTTCCAATCAACGGTAGATATGCGGCAAAGGTGAGCCCTCTGCTCCGGGCTACTGGACTTGACGAGCAGGATTTGACAGGCAAAAAAGGTTCCGGACATGCTCCAACGCTGCAGCTCCTCGCGCCTCGACCGCCTCGGTCTGGTCGTGGGTTGGCTTAAGGGAGATGCAGCTTCGCTGATGGCAAAGTCGGCAGGTGGCCAGGCTATTGCGTTGCTGGCAACTGCATTGATGGGAATCTCAGGAGGCCGTGGAGATGTGTTTTTTGGGCTGTCTCGGAAACTCCTCCCTGCATCTATTGCATTATCGAGTGGCAGCCAACTAGAGAATGTTGCACGTCTCCTATCTAAAAAGCTGGCATCGTTGGGGTCTGGCAACCTCCTCGCTGAGCAGGTATCCCTGATTCACGACGTTTACACGCAGCTGCAAAAGCCAGTACCCACCGATCTCCTGGAGGTCATGAGCACAGAGTCGGCAGTCGACTTATTATATGCTATATCCCGTGCACTTCGCGAGGACGGTGTCCTCGTCCGAATTTCGGGAACTCAAGCAATGGGTTATATATACTCACTTGTTACGATGATGTTCCCCCATGATTGCCTTGTGACGGTCGACAATTTTGTCGTCTTTGAAGGCGAAAACAGAAAGGTTCTCGTCGAGTTTGAAAGTGCATCGGCTGAGCGCCCGACAGAGATTAAAATTGAGACCATATTGAGGATCTCTCACGCAGTGCCTTTGCCCATTGTTATTGAGCCTCGAGAGCGCAAGGTGTTGGAGTGCGCAGGCCACTTCACCTGGGAAGGGTTTTTGGCCGATCAGCTGCAGCTTAACCTTCTGGATCATGGGATTAAATGCACCGAAGAACTTCGCGTAGCTATTGCCGGCGTGCTGGTTCTTATTCCTGCAGAACTAAAGGGAATCGCAATGTTTCCGGAAAGGCATCCACTCCCACGCTCAGGGCTTGTTTCCCTTTTGGGAGATCACCCTAACCACCGAATCTCCCAGGTTTGCCAGAAAATCCTTCGAATCCCGCCAACGGAGCGCCCGCGGAATATTGAAGAGGCATTGGAACGGCTCGTGCACGTGTTTCAGTCAGATACCAAATCCCGAGTCTCCTGTTCCTGCGGCCGCAATGCGAGCAAATGTAATCCTCTGCAGGAATGGCCACGCGAGCCGTATGGAGCCGAAAAAGAGGACTGTAGGCTTCGACATATATGGAACATCGTTGGCCGCGGCTTGGACAAAGCGTTGGCAGCCCTGTTTGTCGAGCCAGCCATAAACGCCACAATCTGGGGCAAAAGGTGGGAGTGGTACGGTACTGGACTGGCCACGGAATTTCTGACACGCAAGTGCTCTAGGGGCTTCTTCGACGGCAGTTGCCAGAAAATCCATCACGAGGTTATGGCATTGGTAGGCTACGTTTCGGAGACCAAAGATCGAGTTATCGATGACCTAGCCTGCTCAGATTCAAGTACACTTTATTCTGGTGTTCTTCAAACCATGTCTATTACCCCGGACCGTGAGGTGCTCTACTATCTGGTTGATGGACGACTTCAACTCAATGGCCGATATCACCCATCTCTCCGCACTCTTCCGGTTCCCGAAAGACCAAAGGCAACACGATCCCTTTACACGCATAAGGGCGTGGTTAAGCCCTCTTCCTTTGGCGAACATCAAGACCTTCTACTCACTGTACATGAGCGGTCAACCTTCTTGGAACTTACCTGCGCCGTACGATTTTCTGGAAATACTGTGCGTCTGCAACTAGCCCGCGTACTTGTTGCGTCTTATGGTCTTGAGGAAAGCGAACCTTGTGAACACTATCCAACAGAAGAACTGAGCGCAGACAGGGTGAAGAATATAATGACCACGTCTGTGGCGGCTCCGAGAGCACAGGAGAAGAAGATTGCTATTGTCCAGACTGCAGGAAATGCAACCGCGCAGCTCCTCAGCTGCGAGTTGGGTGTGCCTACAATCATACAAAGGCGATCCTGTCTGAACTGTACGTATGATGAAGCGGATGGGAAGTTTAAAATGATTATTGCTGGCTAATAACGAGGATTATTGAACTTCGGTTGATTCTAGGGGCTTGGACGCAAAGTAGTTAGAGGATTAGCGATCATAAACTTTAGTCTACTAGGATTCAGTTCCGTCAGAATCTGTATGTAAACAATGATAATGTGTAGTGCGAAGCGTGGTATTTGCTGTCTATTTGTCTTTTTTTTTTTTTTTTCCATCCGTCGCAAACACGCATAGTCAGACCAATCCACATACTGGGCACAACTTGAAGCTGAGAAAGAAAATCTACATTGAAAAGGGAGCCTTGGAAGGGGCGAGCAATGGCCTGCTGGCTCTATCCTCGTATGCAAAATGACATTGGATTCTGAAAAAGAAGGCGCGGTTAATCGCAGCTTCCCAACCGTTTGGCATAGAGCCTATCGAGGAAGGAGCGGTTAGGGGTCCTCTTTCTACATCTCGGAATCGAATTCAGCAATGTGCCCTGCGTAGGTATCCGTCAAAGACCTTGCGCTGGTGGAACAACGGTACCCTTTACATGACCTCTCAAGAATGTCTCGAATACGCGCAAAGCAGCGGGGTAAGCATCTCGCATGATAACTCCAACGGCCAAGAACTTGGAGTAACGCCCTCTACCGCATCCCGGCCTCGGCCCCGGCTCGGCTCTGAATCAAGACCAATAAGCGGACCTCAATCCGGGGAGGCCAAGCGTCAAAGCTTCTCCAAAACTCGCTTAGACGTGCTAGGCAGCGACCTGGATCCTTGGGCCTTCCCCAGGATTCGAGTCATTCGACAACATGGTGGGTGCCCATTTAGCCTATTCAGCCGGTACTCAACTTCGGGTTCTGGGTAAAGTCGGCGCCACCCTGGTTGGAATGGCCAGTCGTTTTCTGTTCCCCAGCGTCTGGGGCTCCCGCAAAACTGGTAGGCTTTTGATTCTGGGGTGTTCTTTCAGGCTGATTGCCTATTTTCCCTATTTTCTGGGGAACCATTGGTGGTTTTGACGTATTGAAAGTCCTCCAATCGATTGTTGCCGAGAGAGTCGAAGCTCTGGATGCAGCTCTGGGCAAAGGATTGCACCAGACATCACATGGGGTCGCTGAAGGTACTCCAGCTCTGGACTTAGATAAAGCGAGCCTCCTCCCTCAGGTCGATCCCAGACATCTGCAAGTGACAAGTCCACATCAGACAACGCGACAAGATGGTTCACAAGACTCGAATTTACAACTGGTACGCACAGCGACCCATATGAGCTTTCAAGCTTCTAACTTTCGCAGGTACATCTGCCTGGTGGCAGCCGGGTGCATGGTGTTGATGGGCTACGATGCGTCCGTTTTCAACTCGGTGCAAAACTCCGACAACTGGCATGCCTACTTTGATAATCCTGTACGTCCTTTTCGCCATCACGACTGCCGCTCGCGATTGCAACATCTCTAACACCGCGTAGGACAGCTACATGCTCGGCCTCATGAATACAGTCTACACCGTGGGAGGAATCATCACCGGCTGGTTCTTCGCTGGACCCTTGGTAAGCTCCTTGCTTCTTGCCTTCGACGCAACGACTAGCTAACGGCAGGAATAGGCTGATTACGCCGGTCGTCGCTGGGCGATGGGCACCGGGTGCTTCATTACAATTGTTGCGACTTTCCTGCAGTGCTTCCCGCCAGCGAGCAACCCGGTTCCGGCGTTCATGGCTGGTCGCGTTCTTATTGGAATGGGGCAAGCTCTTGCTATTGGTTTGTCGACCTCACTGCTACTTTTACGATATTTTGGCTGATATGTGTAGCTGCTGGTCCCATCTACATTGGTGAGGTGACGCCCTCGTACATCCGTGGTCTCGTCATGGCTTTTTGGCAGATGTTCTACTCTGTCGGGTCCTTTGTCGGTAAGCTTCTCACTTTATCAGAATTGCACTCTCACAACCTCTTCTCTAACGCCAAATGTTTCATTCTAGCATACTGGGTAAACTACGCCGCCGGCCAACACCGCAGCAAACTCGGCGAATGGGACTGGAAGATGGTCGTGATCTTCCAACTTCTCCTCCCGCTAATAATCATCTCGCAACTCCCCTTCATGCCCGAATCGCCTCGCTGGCTCGTCCAACGGAAAAACGACATCGAGGGCGCCCGCAAAGTCCTCGCGCAGGTCCGCGATACCGACGAGGAAATCGACGCCGAACTCCTCACCATCCGCGAAGCGATCCAGTTCGAAAAGGAAGCCCTCGATAACGGGAAACGCGCATACATGACGCTCATCAAGGATGCGAGTGTGCGGAAGCGGTTACTTTTGACGTTCGTGCTGAATATCGGGCAGCAGCTTACGGGGCAGGGGACGTTCAACTCGTACAGCTCGACGATCTACAAGAAGATCTGGAAGAACGGGGATACGATCAACCTGATTAACGCGCTGAACGCGACCTTTGGTATTCTCTTCACGCTGAACGCAACCTGGACGGTTGACCGGTTCGGGCGCAAGTTCTTGCTCGTCCTCGGGGCGTGCGGTATGGCGGTTTGTATGCTGATTACGGCGCTTGTTGGGCTCGAGACGCCGGATACCCCCGAGGGCGCAAAGACGCAGCCAGTGGGCATTGCGATTGTGTTTCTCATGTTCCTCTTTGCGTTCTTCTACAAGCCGTCTTGGGGCGCGACGGTTTGGATTTATACCGCCGAGGTTTTCCCGATGAATGTGCGCGCGCAAGGTATGTTTGACATGACATCTATTCGAGGATAATCAGATGGGGATTGGGAAATGCTAACAGATTGGATGCAGCCGTGGGAATGTGCTCGCAAATGCAAGGCGTGGCGAATACAATCTTCCAACAATTCTTCCCCAAGTTCTACGAGAACGAAGGATTGTAAGTCCTCCCTTCCTTCCAACGAAACTTACCCAAAAACTAACGGGCTCTAGAAAATCCTTCTTCTTCTTCATGACCTGCAACATGTTCCTCGCCGTCTTCGTCTGGTTCATGATCCCCGAGACCAAGAAAGTCCCTCTCGAGGAAATGGACTCGCTGTTTGGCGGCACGAGCCACGTGCAGAATGGAGCGATCTTGCTGCAGCAGTCCAAGGAGGGCGCGCTGGATATTGAGCAGAGTCGCGGGGAGAAGGAGGAGGTTGAGGTTGCTAGTGTCCCTGCCGGTGTGGCTGCGGGCGGAGAAGGAACTGAGAGGAAGTGATGGATAGATGTATTTCTCCAGTGTGTCTGAATAATGGGATGGATCGGGACTGCCTGGATACCGGAGGTGTGGGTGCGTTGTCTGTGCAGTAGCTACCAGATGCTGAGCGATATATCGGAAATTGAGCGAAATCTACCTTGATGAAAATATGCCAAGGACACCAATATCTTTGGGTGTAGAATACATACGGCTGATAGGGAAGCTACCTAGTATGAGCTCCTCATTGGCGCTCGGATATAGCGTCTCAGGGATGCACAGAGCTCAGCCCGGAAGCACCAAAGAATCTAGGGCATGGGTAGAGAATTGCATCATAAACTCATGTACCATATACAATACTCGTACTTTCGCGATCCTGGTACCCCAGGGAAAAGCTGCGTTGCGACTCGCCGATGGCCTCACAGCCCGCTATAAATACGGGCCATGATGTCCCTGGCCCTAGTAAGTAGTTCATGTTAATGGACTCCCTAAATCTCTCTAAAGTGGTAACTATGTTTGCTACATGGCCTTTCAAGATCCATGGGTTAACCTGTTAGACCTGGTAGTAGAAGTATATTACTAGGCATCGTTTAGGGCTAATACTAGGTAGTAGTTAGCCATGTGCTTTTAACTATTTGATATGCTATTAAGAGATTTAGGTGGTGCTACTTAATGCTTAGAAATACCTTTCCCCAGCTTTCCCCAGCTTTCCTTGTTGTTATGGCTGCCTGGGAAAGCGCAAAAATGTTTCTTAGAGCTTTAGGCACACGTGACTAAAAAGCGACCTATATAGCATGAGGAGATGTGTATACTATAAAGTAAATAATGTGCATAGGGCGCGCGAGCTGCATGAAATCAAGGTAGCTACATCCTGCCTGCAGTGTCTACTACTAACTCGCGTTTAGTGCAGTTAGAATGATCAGAAATCTCAGTTTCTCCTCATTACTTGATGTTGTAATAAAGAAGTCTCGATACTGATTGTGGAAATATATATTCCACCATGCCTGCAGTTGGTAGATAGCATTAGGTGTACCCATCTGTTTCTAGGACAAGTAATTAATCACGACTCCTATCTTGAAGGTGCCGCACGAGAGAAAAGCATTACTCACAATAATATTCCAATGGCCCATCTCGTCGGAGTTCCCACGTCGGTCGGCGGCCGAAAACGTGGCGGTGGACTTCTGACGCGAGGGGCTTGAAATCGGACCAACTGGATCGAGTCCCACCCAACACTAGAAAAGCCCGCTATGACAGCAGGAACGGGTCAGAAGCATCGGATGGGCCGTGGTGCTGAAATACGTTCATTGGCACATTTCTAGAGTTAAGGGAACAATTTTGTTCATATATATCAAGTGGTGATGGTTCATTCTATGTGGGTATTGTAACTGTAGCGGGTATAGACTTCGTGAATAGTACATATACATAAGATCGTAACTCATAATGTAGAAATGTATCATCGTAAACCGAGAAAGAAAGTCTCCACGTGGTCACTTTTCAAGGCTGAAAAAGTGAGCCCAAGGCAAAAACCAAGCCATACGTCCTAGATATTCGAGAACCTCAATATCGCTCGAATGCAAACCCAGGGGTCGACCCAGCCTGAGGGCCAAGATTGTAGAGAGGCACCTCATGATCCATGCCAGGCATCGGAGAGTCACCATCCTCAGGCTCCCCTCCAAGGTAGTTGGCGTTCACCTTGTCCAAGATTGAAAATTGTAGTTCCAATTCAGAGGGTGGCACGCCAGTAATCTCTCCATTAGACGGCGCCTGAGAGGATGGTGCTGTCGCGTGCGCACTGCTTGCCCCAAAGGCAGAAAACTCCGACGCGGGATGATAGCCCGTGGAGGGCGAGGTGGACGGTGGAAATACTGAAAGCGACACAGTGTCGTCAAACGGTGCGGCGAGCATGGTCTGGTCACTGGCGCCGTATATGGTACTTCCGAATGAAGCAGCAAATGTGCCTGTAGGATCTGAACCAGGACTGGGATCATCAGGTGCCACCTTGAATAACCGGCTGACATACTCGTGCAGAAACTCAAAGTTCTGCTCAAGGAGGGTGAGCTGTCGCTCGAGGGTTCCAACCCGGGATTCCATGTCCTGCATTACTGCAGACGGCGTGGTGGGCCGACCACCTCCATGATCGGCATTGGGCGACAGCATCTGCGTGTCCGGAGAGGGGCTGTTGAAGGTGAAAGTTGGCAGACTTGGTAGGGGTGACGGCGATGGTAGATCTTGGCCAGGACGTGAGCCTCCGGCCTCCGGGTTTATCGTGAGCTGTGGAACACCGTATGGGGGACTGAAATCTAAAATAGATATCAGTAGGGCCAGAATGGAGTGTCAAATATGGGATCTCTTACACGGATTCTCAGGGAGCGGTGTATCAGGGAATCGAACCAGCCACAGTTTTTCCCACTTTTCTTCCCGTGTCCCCCTGAGATGAAGGCTGCATTGGCTGAAGTGAGCATCGCACTCTTCAGGTGCGCTAAAGTACAGGTAGCATCTTCCGCAGCTATGCTCGCCATGTTTTCGTTGCAGGTGGCGACTGCAATATTAGAACAGGATCTCACAAAGAGGTTTGCTGTTGTACTTACAGTAGATCTGCAGGATGTTTCCACCCGTCGAGAGCACAAGCTCGGTAGTCCTGAGAATCCAGGCCATATGTCTGTGGATCCATCTTCCGGTACACGCATGCAAGCTTAGGCTTGCCAACCGTTCGGTCGGATACGTCGAGGCGTGGCTTTTTTCTACCCCCATGCCCGTCACCAGCGCCCCCGGGCTCGGTCTGTTGGGGAGGTTCAAAACCCCCTTGGCCAGCTGGAGACGAGCTCTGGGCCAGGTTGGAATTGCCTAAGGTTTCCACGGGCGAGGCTGAGTGGCTCACAGGTCCAGTGCCATTGCATGTTGTATGGCTCTTGTTTTTAGATCTCGAGACACTTGTTGGATCGATTATCTCCAGGCATCCATTTTTCGCAGCACGGTCGCTCAGTCCTACGAATGTTGTGGCTGGTTGTAAAGCATGGACTGATGATGGTGAGGAGAAAAGAGTGTGCTGGTTGTCAGCCGTGGGGATGCTGGTTGTGCGGGCCACGCCTGCCGCGTCAAGCCCTTTGTCCGTCGTGAGCTCGATCGGGTGGAAAGACGAGAGTCGAGGCGAGCACCACGAAAGTCCTGCAGTCGAGGCTCCCGAGTCTGCGACCGCGAGTTTCCACTTGACCTGGCCCCTTTTGCTGATCTTTCGCTTGCGGGTCTCAATGACAGCCTCGAATGCTCGATTGCGAGGCAGCACCGAAGCGACAATCTCCTGCCAGCCAGGATCCTGATTTGTACGACACCACTCATTTGTGCGAATCAATTGTTTGCAAATGTCATCGGCGTACAAGGCACAGGAGGGGTTATTGGAGAGGGTAGTCTTGATGAGCGATGCATAATCCGGCGGCTGCTGCGGTAGGGCGGGGGATGTAGTAGTGTGTCTCGAGGAGTTACCTTCGTCACGTTGCTTTGATAGCAGGCGCCGCCACTTGCGGATAACCTCGCGAATAATATCTGTCTTTGACTGCTATTACCATCGAGGTAAGCTGCGTTCATAAAGGTAGACGGCGAAAGGAATAGGCATAGGGGTATACCTCGTGCTGACCAGGGGCGTGGTCTGTGGAGAGAGTCGACTTGCGCGACGCTCGACTCGACCAACTCAGGATAGAGTGGACAGTGCTCGCAGAAAGAACACTAATATTAGTGAATCGCTTTTGGCGGACTTTTATCTCCTTGTCAAAGGTGAACTCGGGGTAGGAGGGCGGCCGCTCTGGGCCAAAGTGGACGACACTCATGCCCAGGGGACATGAAGCGGGGAAGATTCAAGAGTTGCAATGGCTCGCAGAAAGTCTGAAGATTGCTGCAGGGAGCTGGGTTGGTTTTGTGTTCGGTCGCGGGTTTGCTTTTTATTTCAGAACCGAAGGGCTATAGCCTTGCGGACGCCGCCTCACTCGTCAACTCGCTCATCGTCTTGTCAACTTGTCAAAAGACAACTAGAACGACTGCTGCCGAGTTGACAATTATCAAGAGGCAAAAGAAAGGGTAGTTGTCAAATGCCAAATTGACAAGAGATTACTTGCAGCAACTTGTCTATTAGCTTGACGAGCCCGTGAGAAGCATAAATACCGAGTCTGACGGCGCAGCCTTTCGGACAAAACCCCAAAAGTTCCACAGCCTCCCTCCAGAATCACTCTCGAACCCTTACAGTCCACCATGTCCCACAACGTCATGTATTATTTCCCTGCCAGCCCGGCTTCACAGCCTCTCCCTCATGTCGAGCCTTCCCCTCAATCATACGGTTCCCCAGAAGACGTCCTGCTCTGGCCAAGTCCTCTCAGTTGTTTCACGCCAGACAATAATTGCACAGCAAATGCTGCAAACCAACACTGGTTCAGTTCTACAAACCATCAGTCACTTTACCATATCCAAGATCCTTTTATAACCGCATTCAACCAGCAATCCCCCGTTGAAGCCCAACAAGGCCACCAAAGCCTGTCGACAGTCCTAGGCAGCAGCCGCCAAGCCCCCTTTGCTCCTCAGGCTCAGGTAGTGACAGCCTTGTCTTCAACATTCCCAACCGCACAACCACCGGCCAACCACAGCTGGAGCTCCAAGCCACCGTTGCAATGCAAATGGGAAGGTTGCACATACTCTGGGTACTTTACACGCGAATCAGTCCTCCTACGTCATATTCGTTTGATCCACCTCAATCCCCGCCAGTTTGTGTGCCCGTATGACTCGCGCTGCAAACCGTTTAACAGGAAAGATAATTTGATGGCTCATATGCGCAAGATTCACGGGGTTCAGGGATAGCTGTTTGAGGATTGAGCACCGCCACATTCTGTGTTTTTTTCTCTTACATAATTTCGTGTCGGATCTGTTCTATTATTTATTGCATAGGCGATCGACGACTACTTTCTTGATACCATTGGCCAGCGATCGAATGATTCATCTTGCTAGTTTAGTTGTCTATATTGCTTGTGCCACCTTGGAATCCGTGGAGAATCCTGTTGGGCGAACAAAGGGTAACCTCAATGTCCTTCTATTGTATATTAGCCTTGTATTCAACTTCCCAAAAACAAATATATCATTACCCACTCATCATCTTGAGGCAATGACGGTTTGCAAGAACTAGAGTATTGGCTAGCAATCATAGCAGCCAACCAAGAAGCCAACGTAGCACGGCCCCGATCGACCGAACCCCCCTCCTTCCCGCCCATGGCACAAATCTTTGTGGAGAACGGCCACCCAGTATAGCACAGGTGCTATAGTATCATAATCAGACGTAGTTTACCTCCCAAGTTAATTACATAAACCATTATTTCTTACGTCTAGCTAATACGTACGACTGCATGGTGTGGAGCGCAAAGCTCCCCGTCGAGCCAAGACTCGTCAACGCGGAAATGCCCTGAATAATGGTATGTTCCTGCTTCTAGGGCGGGGTGGGGGTTGGCGGACAAAAGCCAAGTTTAGGTAGGGTCGGAGCCTTGAGAGCTGCGAGAACAGGGTAAGGATATCATCACCTACTTAAACAAGTCAGGGTGAGAAAAGTACAATCTAGACCACTACTATAATCCCTTTGAGCTTAAGCTAAATAAAGGCACCTGGTGCATAACCATGACAAGGACTGGGAGACTATAACTGCTTATAATTGTTTATATGTGAAAAAAAAAAGAGGTAAGAATCTTAAGATAGCATGGATATGCTAGTCCTTATCTATCATCATCTATTGTTAACAGGCTATAGCCCGTGCTGCTGTGTCTTGGGACATACCCTGCGTCTAGTACATAGTCAGAAGTAGTTATAACTCTATTATTGCAGCCTCAGCTTAGATCATTTACCAATATCCTTATCTATAGTAATTAGAGGATAGAACCGGGAATTACTGTCTAAATAAGTAAAGGATATAAAAGGGTCGACTCCTCTCCCCCTCCAGCAAAGGGTTATTGCATACGCACAACATCCTCCGCCGGCAAGTCGAAGTCGATAATCCACTAAAAAAAATCCCATCAATTAATTTCAAAACCTCAACCTAGCAGCCGCGCGCTCTCTAAGAACCGCGCCAAACCGATAAAATCCAGCCGGCACAGGAACAAGCAGCAGCGCCACAAGCCCCAACAGCGTATTCCCCCACCCATACCCGAGCGCACGGTACATATCGGTCCCAGCAAGCGGGAGCAATGCGCCAAAGAGCGAGCGGGTGACCGTAATCGCCGCAATGCCCGACGCTGCATGCCGCGGATAACTGTCGATGATGTAGGTCTGCAGCGTACTGAAGATCCCGATCATGCCGACGCCGAAGGGGGCCAGGCCGATGATGGGCACGATCCAGTGCGTGGGTTTCTGGACGGACCAGCCGTACCAGAAGAAGGAGATTGGGACCAGGGGGGCGAAGATTATGGCGAGGGGGAGACGCATTTCGGGGTTGTTGTTGTTGTTGTTGTTGCTGTCTTTGTTCCGGGATTTGAGGCGTTGCAGGACTTTGTCGCTTGTGAGGCCGAAGATTATCTGGCCTGTGAGGAAGCCAAGGCCGAGGCCGATGTTGGCAAGGCCGCTGGTGGAGAGGGGCCAGTGGTATGTGTCCTTGAAGACGGTTGTGACTGTGGTGAAAAGAAGGTAGAGGCAGCCGTAGAGCACAGCGATGTAGAGGGCGATGAGGGTGACGATGGGGGAGTAAATGAGGAGTTGAATCGGGGTTGTTAGGCGGTTGAGTAGGAAGCTGACGGCGGCCGTGTTGGTTTTAATCCGCGGTTGGTCTTTGTTTTCATAGCAGCTCCGTAGCTCAGGTCTGTCCAGCTCCTTTTGCAGCTTGCGTGTTTTGCGCTCCATTAGGATTACTGGGTTAGTTTCGCGGTTGAAAATGACGACGAAAGTCGTAAAGGTGCCGCCTGTGATGGCGAGCACCCAAAAGATCTATATGATTGTTTAGTATTTTTCTCCAATAGTGCTTACCAAGTCTCTAAAATATTATACTAACCCATTGCCATCCAACATCCTGGGCGATAAAGGCACCGCAAATAGGACCAATGACAGGCCCAAGCAGGGGCCCCGACGAGAAAATCGACATGGCCAGCCCTCGTTGCTCGGGGGCGAAGAGATCAGATATGACACCGCCACCAATTGTCAGACAAGCAGACCCGCCCATTCCGGTAATGGTTCTGAAGACAATGAGCGAGGCGATGTTTGGTGCAAGGGCACATCCAATCTGGAATAAAACGAACAGCGTCGTTGCCACGTTCAAAACAATTCTGCGGCCGTATAGCTCGCTTAGCGGTGATAGAAAGAGAGGTCCCACCTAGAGCAACGTATCAATAAGACACTGGAGCACGACGAAAAGCGTGGCAGACCTACGGCGTAGCCGAATAGATAAGCTGTGACCGCTAGGGTACCCAGTACAGACGAGGCGTTGCCGAATTCTTGCGCGGCGTATCCAGCTGCGGGAGCAAAGAGGGTAGACGCAAATGGGCTGGAACAGTCATTATCGTGTACCGCTCCAGTTGTATGTAGAGATTTATCTACCTAATCAAGGTGACGATACTGACGATACCTAGAAGAAACCATTTCCGAGAAGGAGGGTAATTCCTTGAAATAAGTCAATGACGGTTGTCCGGTATCAAGTCATTCTCATTTACCTTGGATTCTGAGGATCCTTGCCATCTTCCCAGCCGACTATTCCTCTCGACAGGTCCATCAAGAACGATTGCTAATCATGTCAGAGAGTTCTTAACCAAATAGGTTGCAATATACCTCGTTGTTCGCTTTATGGTTCTGGACAGCCATATCGGTCAAAAAAATATTGATAAAGAGAAGAGAGATATTGCTGGAGTTGGAGAGTAGGCTTCTGGCTGGTTCATTTGTATAGAAATATCGGGGGGTGGGGTGCATATACTCCGTTAATTCGGTTAGCGTTGGCCACTATCATTGGTCGACTCGCCGCTCGGAGGACGTGAATCCGCAGTTACGGTTAGCGCAGTATCTATCTTGGCAGCGAGATATTGTATTTGTACTCAGAGTAGGAAATTAGAGATGATTCCGCAAGACTCTCGAAATAAACGTATTAGAGCCAGTTCTGGAGATTCAGGAATTCGTCAAGATCCCCAAAGTCCACTTCTCCCGCATCCACCGGCATACCCGCCGACCAATGGCTGCCTCCAGGTGCACTGCTCGCCAGAAAGTAGTCCCCAATGTCATTGCTATCAAGTTGGGGTAAATCAGTAGAGCCTTCTATGTTATCCCGAGTCAAATCCAGAGCCTGTCTACACGAAGAGGACTGAAGCTCTCCCTGTTCATGGCAGCCAAGGCCAAGGGCCTCGAGGTGATGTGGCGCTAGCCACTTGATTTTATCAGCCGTTGAGCTGTCGCTGCCCAGGAGATTCAGTACTGATGCCCCCAAAGAGGTCGTGTAGGCATCATCCGGTATACGAGATTTAGCTTGGTACAAAGCCAGCTCCGGAACCTTGTTTTCCAAACTGAGGAGCTCCTCTTGGATATGCCGAGCACTGCTTGGGAGGGTTGCGATCATGACCTATATCGAGGAATCAATAGCGCGAAACCAAGAAAAACGATGCGACAAACATACCGTCATCATAACCTTCCACCGATGGGCAAGGCCGCTGCGCTTCGCAAGGCTGTCGGATATCTTTCTTCCCAGTGCCAAACGTGTACAGATGGACTGTGTCTGGGGAGGCGCAGGGTCCCTGGACGTTAGGACGACGTAGAAGAGAGTCAAAGTCGAGCTGAACAATGCACGACTTATTAGCCAATTCCCACCGGGCAATAGGCCCCGTTTATACATGTCTTCGCACAACACGATGATGTTCTCGCATGCCTGGATGCATACTGTTGCGAGCCACTTCGAGGTTGTGCTCTCTGGCTGATCTAGACTGCCCGTCTGCATCATGAACTGCCGGAGAAAAGGCCGGTATATGTAGAGCTGAGAGTGTGCATATAATATGCAGAGGGTAAACCGGGCTCTAGATTTTCATTTTTCTGTAAGGTCTCACTCTCTCCCCGTCCAGTAATCTGTTAGAGGACTTACGTTGTAAGTTTGGGGGTCTCGGGACCATTTCCTAGGACAAGGTGGACGGGTAACTCTCGAACCTAATGGTGAAGGTGTCCTTCAATTTCTTTCAGTTTGCTCATAATCACAGGATAGCTTCCCATACTTCCCGACTGGAGCAGGTCGGACTGGCTCTCAGAGTAAATATGCTTACCGGCCTTTTGGAAAACGTGGTGGAGTCGTCGATAGATAGCTGCGATGCTCGTGAGACAGACTTCACCTTCCGGCTGCTGGTAAATTTGTCGCGCCTCAATGTACGAGTCGTTAATTTCGATTGGGGTTTCTTGGTCAATCTCTTCATTGCTGAGGAGTACTGGAAGCCCACAGGTAGCAGCAACTTCATTGGTGAGCGTCCAAACAGCCCAAAAGACTCGTTTGCCGGTCTCCCGCTGTATCAGATCTTGATGGGCTGTGGATGATCCCACTCGATGGAGCCCCATTCGCACAGCCACTGACAGCGCGGCGCTCACGTAGGTGTAGCAGGTAAAAACTCGGGTCGTTGAGAGGAGGTACAGGATCTTGAAAAAGATGGCCTGGAGAGATACAAGATCTTTGCATTCGGCAATGTTTTGCAGCTGTAAGCTTTTCTCGTAGTAAAGGGCCGACTTTGAAAGCACATCGTGGTCCTGATCCTCAGCCGAGTCGACAAACAGACCGCCGTAAGCGAGAGTGGCGTATAAAAGAGCCAGGAACCGCCATTCCTCTGCGCTGTAATGAGACCGATCAAGCGAATAGACAAGGGTAAACAGATTATCGAACGACGGGCGATGGATGATGCCAAACAGTATCTGAGCATCCAATGCCGCGTCAACTAACCTTTTCGCCACATGCTTGGGTGGAAGCTCGACATCGACCGGTGGTCCCGGGGATGTGTCGAAGAGACCTGGGACCGCAAAGACAGCGGGGACGCGTTTATGCGTGGCGTCGAGCACCCAATCTCCGAGTTTATGCTTGAAGCCTTCAACAAAGGTGCGATCTGCCGAGCGGCCCGTGAACTCAAGGTCTCCTTTCTCACTGGGGTGATAGACTTCTGCGCTGGGCCGCGCTACCTGCGCCTGCGGTAGGCCTCTCAATATAGGCGATGATGATCTTGTACTACTAGGCAAGTCTAAAGCAACAGCAGCATTCTGGGCCGATGCTTCTTCCATAGCCTTTATTCGGCCCTCGAGCAATTCGATCTTCTCATCAGTTGCCGTCTTCCTCTTCTTGCGGGCTGGCTCGGAAAAGGTGCAATCTGCCGAAATCAGGACCGGCATTCTCCCTTGCATGTATTAGACTTTAGGATACTGTACCGTAGAACGAGGCTGTGCACCGGCTGCATGGTTGGTTTCTGTCGCATTTGACTTTCCGCCGGCGGCACGCATCGCAGGAAGCCCCCTTGGGGAGTCCACTCTGTGGCTTGGGGTTCTCCGGAGAGGTCGTTACAACAAACTGGACTTCTTCTGGCATACTGAGATGGGCTGAGGTGAAGTAAGTTTTTAGTGGATGCACTGACTCGGGAGTAGTGGGCTGTGATTACTGGCCATTGGTTCCAGGTCGCTTATGTAGGCAGTTAAGCCAGACTCTCCCAAAGCCTTAGTAGGAAGAAAGCAGAGCGAGGCCAGCTTGTAGTAAGCTGCGCGAAGGCAGGAGGGAGGGGAGAGGAAAGAAAGCCTGGTTCGGTGATTGCAGGTGACCCGGAGTTGTTAAATTCGGTCGGTTAATTACTTGTCCCTACCGGCGGTCAAAAGTACCTAAGGGGAATAGATGTTACTGGCTGGTACATACGACCACAGGGTGTGGAGTAGACTTGTCTGACCCAACCTATAAACCTGCCCCAAACCTATAAGGGTCCTTGGCCTTTCTAAGGTTTGCGAGTAGTGTGAAAGGTAGTAATGAGAGTAGATAGCTTGTCGCGATAGGTTAATTCCAAGGATAAGGATCTCATAGTAGATTAACGCTGGAGGTTGGAATCAACCCCTTGCGAGCAGAGGAAGTTCTCAGAGGTAACAATCCATCGCGGCGGCGCCTGAGGCGATTCATTAGCTGTGGCATCGCTTAGAGTGCAGAGTATGCCGTGCCTGTAGGTGCACTACCCAACGCTAGGAACATCCATGGCGAGATACTTCGAACCTTCATGCTCTCAAGACATCGATGTTTGAACGTCGAAGAGACGAGAAATGAGCAATCCAGGGGCAAAAGCGTCGTGCGCGAAAATAGCGCGACGAGCTGGGATTATAAGTTTGTCCAGGTACACGGCGGCTAGTGTCTCTGGTGAGTGCCGAGATGTGCTAGAGGCTGGGCGTTGGGCAGTCATTGGTAGGGCTGGTCTTGAATCTCAGACACCGCCACACGAAAGCTCGCACCAGGCCCTTGGCGTAGGGCATCGTTCCTGATCTCTCCGGGGCAGTGAGGCGGTGCAGGCTGCAGTCGAGATCTATGGTCTGATGGGCACAAGCCACAACTTCCTCATTGAGAGGCGAAGCACTGAGCAGCTGATATCGGATCCTGAGTCAATTTTCGCTCTTCCAGGTACGATTCTTCGGTCGTGAATTCGTTCTAGCTTCTGCATGCCCTCCCGCCAACAGTCCCCTTCTTGTCGAGTAATAGTTGACAGTTCGACAATACTACCTAGGTAGTGTGTAATTTTAGCAAATTAGAACCAAATTTCAAACCTCTGTGATTCGGGATGAAGCACCGTTTCACGTGGGATTGACCCTGCGCCATCCCATTCGACAGTATCTATTAGTAGCGCTTTGTTTTGGCAGCCATAGTAGTCTGCGCATGGTTCCATGGTACGGAGTATACCAGCCCATTTAGTCTTGGAATGGTACTGACGAACCAGTAACTCCCGGGCGCTTATGCGTGCCGTAAGATAAATGGAGAAAGCCCACTCTGTAATGTTGACGTGTATACTAGATCCAGCCCCACGAATTGTATAGTTGTCAGGTAAGATGTCCCCCGGTTCCACAGCTCGCGCGCTTCCTTTGACCAATAACCTTACGCAGCCTTCCATCTTGCCCCAAGGTTAACAGCGGCCATGATAAGCGCGCAACCCCGCACTCGTGACGCTTACTTGTTTGTCCTTTCCATTCAGTAACCTCCTCATCCTCATCCTCATCCTCATCCTCCCTACTCCCACCAATCTTTACTACCAGTCGATCACCTCTCAGGAACCTGGGGATCGAGCAGTATAGAGGAAGATGGACGACTATTTCGTCGGCGCCGACTCGTCCGAGGGGGAACAAGTCTATACCCCATCGGCAACGGCAACACGCACCAGCTCCCACGAGACCGTCCCTCCTCACTGGGAGCCCGACCTCCTCCCCACCTACGCCAGCATCTCGCGCGGCCCCAGCGCAGCAGTCCCCCCACACAAAGACGCAACATTCCTCATCCGCGACCGGGCCACGGGCCTCGTGATCGCGCTCGAAGACGGCGAACTCGGACTCCACCCCGATGAAAAGTCCCCCACCGGCAGCAACACGGGGGGAGCCGACACCGACACCGGCACGGACACGGGGCGCCAGAGCGGCTACCAACACAGCCGCGGCAGCCACTGGCGGTGCATTGAGAACGACGAGCTCTGGCTCGGGTTCAGGAACTCGGTCTCGGGCGAGTATATCGGACACAATGGGGATGTGAAGGGCAACTGGCGGTTCATCGCGAAGAAGAAGCACCACGAGTCGTGGGAGTGGTTCTGTGCGAGGGAGCAGCATCCAGATGGGGGGCATGTGCTTTTGGTCAAGCATAAGAGTGGGTTTCGGGCTATGAGGGCCGGTGGGGAGGAGGGGAGGGAGTTGGTTGTTGCGGGGAAGGGGGAGGCGGGGACCGTTTGGGATTTTATCAAGGTGCGGTAGGGTAGGAGGCTCGTGGTGGCGTTCTTGTTGAGTTTGCTGGGTGTGGGGTCAAAGGCTCAAGAAGCTTCATAAAATCGGCGCTCTACAGGGACTGGGCATCCGCAAGGGATATCTGGACCTAACGCAATTCATATTGAAGGACTCAAATCAAACGACCTACAGCTATATCAAAGGCAATCTCTAAATACTTACGAAGGTACTAATTCCAACAAACCATGTCTCCGACAAAACCACGTATCGCCTGCATAATACGTGACTGAGACACACACCCACGCATGTCCGTTTGGTATACCACGCCATGGTGCCCAAGGTGCTAAACGAATGGACTCCAGCTGACCGAGATGGACGCTTAGTGAACGTACATCCCATCAACCCCACTAATCTTCTCAGCCGGCGGCAGCGCATCCCAGCGCGCCTTGCGGGTCTTGTTCCGCCAGATATAGAAGAGCTTCATCCCGGCGAAGAGCGCGATATTCGCCGAGCAGAGGCCGACGAGGGCTTTGTTTGCCGTATGATCTATAACACACAATGAGTCAGTTGGGAAACGCTTAAAGAAAATATACAAGGTATAAGGAAACGGGGAGAGTGAAACGCACAATACGGCTTATCCTCCTCACGATAAACATTGACCGCAACAATACTCCCAATCTGATAACACATGTTATAAATCGCCGTCGAGACCGCGCGCATGCCCACGTTCTTCGCGTTGGCCGAAGTCATTCCGACGAGAATACTATGCGTGTACGGGATCCCATTGATCCCGGTGAGCATTGCATAGCGCACCCAGGGGGAGGACGAGTCGGGGATGCAGACGAGCGCGATGAAGAAGGGGAGCATCCAGACGTTGCTGAGGGAGGCGACGAGGGAGCGTTCTTTGAATTTCTCCGACAGCCAGCCGGCCACCAGGACGTTTATGGCGAAGAGCGCGTAGCCGGGGATTGCGAGGAGGTTGGATTCGAGGACGGTGTAGTCCATTCCGCGGAGGATTAGGCTGAGGTAGTTTGCGACGGGTTGGAAGGGGATCCAGGCTGTTATGCCGAGCTAACATAGATTATCAGTATAGAGTACAGTATTGGAGGGCTGCTGTTGAGGCTTACGATGTAGATCGGCCAAACATCGACATTAGAGATCGCCCTCCAGAGATCTTTCAAACCGACGGGCTGGCGATTGTTCATGTCGCCCTTGGTCGGATCGTCGCGGAGGAGTCTGTTGACGAGAACCTTTTCTTCTTCTTCGGTCCACCACTTGTTTGAACCATCCTTGCGGCGGAAGAAGAGGGCTGGCTGGATGATCGAGGTGGACATGACACCGGCGCTGATGAAGCCTACCACGATGCAAATGAGGCCTTCGATAAGGAACCTAGTCTTATTAGCAGAGCATCGATAGGAGGATGAGGTGCGACACGTACAGCCACTGCCACCCAGCCCACCCCCGAATCCCCCTCATGGTAAGTAGTCCACTAGCAAGCAGTGCACCATAGATCTGGGTCAACGGAATCGCAGTATAGAAGACCGAAAGCCGAATTGGAAGCTCATTGCTCTTGTAAAAGTACGAGAGATAGAGAACCATCTCCGGGATGAATCCACCCTGCAGTGTCCCGATGATTGCGCGCATGGCGAGGAATGACCCTCGACCGGTCATGGCCGACTGAGCGCAGCACGCGACGCCCCAGAGGACGATGCAGATTGGGATGATCCGGTCGGGCCCGAATTTCTTACTGATTAGGTTTCCAGGGAGTTCGGCGCCGAGGAAGCAGATGAAGAAGACGGTTTGGCCGGTGTTGTAGTCACTGTTGTCGTTAGAGGAGGTGGTAAGGGTAGGGTAAAAGGGGCGCACTTGGTGTTGATGCCCAGGTCGTCGAGCTAGGTCGGTCAGCATATAGACTCCTCCATCAGATGTCGCTCACTGACCATATTATCCGAAACAGCCCGGTTGATATTCCTCCTCACAAGATCCAGAGACGAAAACATGACCCAGACCCAGAGCATAATCCTCAGATCCAACTGCAGTGGAGATGATCAGCTCAATGCACCAAACAGACAAACCCAAACCACGTCGCAGAGAATACGGCCTCTCCAGCATCAAAGCCAGAGCAGGTCAACCACACAAAGAAAAAGGAATTACTTTCATTTTCAAACGTCGCTCGGTCTCGGCAGTCCAGGTCAACGCAGGGTCGAACCTGGCCCTGCCTTCATACTTGGATTTCTCGTACAGCTCCCTCCAGTACGCCGCGCGCGCGGGGTCCGAGAAGATGTGAGGCTCCGCGGACCCGAGGCCATCTTGCGGGGCAAGGCCTTCGGTGCTGTAGTCTTCGGTTGTGGCGATGTTGATCGAGGGTTGGGTGGAGGGGGTTGTGTAGCTCTCTTGAGCGCGTTTCTCGTCGGTTGGGTGGGCCATCTTGGTGCTCCTTTGAGTATGGAGATTGCAACTTGGGTGACTGGAAAGAGAGGCAGATTCTGCCGTCCAGGATGATAAGACCCTTTATACCCCTAGGCAAGACCCAGGTAAGCGTGCTCCAAGCTCGCCATGCTTCCTCTATCGCACGGAATCGTCCACCTCTCGGCTGCATAGTCTCATTTAGACGGCGGACCATATTTCAGACGAGCATGGGCCAATCAGGACAGTAAATTATATCGGAAAAACTTCCTGACATTGTGGAGGCGCAGATTAGCGGCATGGGGTGGATATCAGAGCCAAATGACGTTTGATAACGGGGCAGCCACGAGGTAGAGTGCTCTATATACCAGGTCATTGGTCGATAAGAGTCCTGTCCATGGATTCTTCCAGGGTTGAGAAACACCGTCCTGTAGCGGGTGTACATTGCAGCTACCAGTTTCCTATCTCAATGCAATAGTTTTCTTCAGATCCGAAAGGCCATGAGCGTGGAATTGCGCAGCAAGAAGCGACTCAGCGCCGGTGCCGGACAAGCATATGAGCTCATCCTCGCGCGCAATCGCATCATCCGCAACCCCTTGTGATGGGTCGAGAAACGCACGTTGGAGCTACTGTTGGGCTTAATTGATGCATCCATCAAAGTCAATTCGGAGCGACGGGCTGATTCGAGAACAAGAGCGATTGCGAGTTATCTTATCTCAATCACGACAGCGCGGGATGTCAGGCTGCAAGCACACCCAGGGCCTTGGGACCGTCCCAGGAACGACGCTGCATTTAACCTTATCTTAGTTCGCAGCACAGGCGCTTCTGCTTGACATGGGTCTCTTATTTCTTTTCCTCAATTACCATTGCATGGTCTCTCGAACAAACAACAATTTACGTACAAAGCTTAACGGGAAGGAGGTTTAAGAAGCAATCTTTCCCATCAGACACCCCACACTGGAATCCAAACGACGAGAATCCCACGGATTGAAAGACTGGCCTGGGCGAGTCGGGGACCGTATTAGGAAAAGACTGCTCACGAGCGTTGATGGCATCATCTCTAGCGCGAATGGTGAAGATAAGATGCATCCGGACAGAGTGCGGGGAAACTTAGCATCCTTCAACCTCAAGAATTCAAAACGCAAGACGTGCAGTATGCCAATTATCGCGACCCAATAATAGTTGATATAACTCTTAGTCTCTTCTCTCCTTCAACATCCTCTCCCCAAATCTCAAAGTGGCCCGATCAAACCTGACCCTAAAAACCGGCCACACCAGACTCCCCACAACCCCCAATACCCAATCGCGCAGCGGCGCATCGCGCGGACTCGGGCCACGCATGTTATTCAACAGCAGTGCTGTCTCGATATCCATCGTGATAAAGTATTTTCCTTTCCTCAGACCCTCGAGTATCATCTCCACTACACGCCCCGTGCTCTTCGCCCCCGACCCACCATCCTCTCCTCCTTCGATTTCTTTCAGCAGCGCGGGCTTCCGTGCCTGCTCCGCGTAGAATGCATCCGTGTAGAAGTTTCCCGGGAAACTGCAGTGGATGCTGATTTCCACCTGCGAGGCGTACAGCAGGACTTCGTGCCGGAGTGTATCCGCGAGTGCGCGCGTCGCGGCTTTGCTGGGTGTGTAGGCGGCGTACCCTGGTAGACCGAGGAATGCGGCGGTGGAGGCTGTAAAGACAATATGCCTTGTCGGTTCGCTTCTTTTTCTTCGTTCTGTCGACAAGGGCCCCGTTGCTGTCCCTGGAGCTGTGGCCTCTTTAATCCACCGCTGAAGAACCGCACGCGCTATATATGCAGCGGCGAAGTAATTCCTTGCCATACAAGCTTCAACATCCCGCGCCGTGATATCTGCAAAAAAGCCGATTTCGTCGACTGTCCCGCCGGCTACGCAGAAGAGCATGGAGGGTGCGGTGGGGAGGGCGGAGATGTATTCCTCGACCTCGGTTGCGTTTGTTAGGTCTATTGCTGCGCTATCGACGGTTTGAGCTGGGTCGACAATGTGCTTGACGAGTTCTTGGTGCGTTTCTTCGAGGGGACCGGGGGTTCGAGCGAGGACTGTAACGTTTGCGCCTGTGTTGGTCTCTATTAGCTGGGGAGGTGAGCAAAAGCTTAAGTTTGGATTCCGTACCCTGTGTGGTCAGTTGGATTGCGAGCTCGCGCCCTAAGCCTTTGGAGCCGCCCGCTATAAGGACGGACTAGAGAGTCAGCTGCACCTGCATACAGGAAAAGTGGTGCAAAGTTACCTGGCCCTTGACCTCGAAATGTTCCTTGCGCGTCATTATCTCACACACACGTCCCGAGCGACAACTGTCTTATGCTCAGATAGGGGTGTCTCCTTTGTATCCTTCGCAGGAGGCAACTCTACTACCTAGTACTCTGCACCGGAGACCCAGTATATATAGCAGCAGACTGAAGGACTCGAACATGCTGAGATCCTGGGTACAGCTACCCCCTTTTTGGATTACTCATTCGGCTGTTGAGCACGCGTGGACGCGGAGACTACCACAGGAAAACCCGGGCATCCTACTACTAATACCACTACTGTGCTCCGTACCAATGTCCTGGAACGAACTTTGGGCAACCGCTAGTCCGCCCCGTGCCAGTTTATCAGTCTGTACCCATCAGCAGCGTGTCCGCCAACGTCGAAGCCACCTCCCCGTCGCCTGCCTGATCGGGGCCGTCTGCAAATTGTCTCGTTTCGGAAAAGGATGGCACGTTGAGCCCAAGAGCGTGTTTGGTGTATCGGTCAGGCCTGAAGTTCCCGCTCAGTGGCCTACCATCTACGAGCCCATTGGAGCTTCCTTCGAGCATCAGCTCAGGGGCCATCAAATCCAGATGTCAAGCCTTTGACCCACTGTATAAGAGGCCACTAAGGAGGCGAATTTTCATCATCTCAGGGGCTTGGCTGAGCTTGGGGTCTTTAGATCCTGATTTATAATCTTATGAAGCACTCGCTATCCGTGTCAATCTTCCTTATTAATCACAAAATTTGAGAGACAGGAAGAATTGATATTACATAAACCCCTTGCTATAATAAAACAAACAATACTAAAGCATGGTTATTATAGTAGGAGAGATTGACTAACTCGGCAAAAGACACAAAGCAGAAACACAACATGGAAAGAGCCCTTCCCACCTTTTATACTAGTACATGATCAAGACACCTACATGCGCGAGACGATCTCATGCACATATAGACATAGTGGCTGCCAACACATTGGAGCATGTAAATCATCGCTTCTTCACCCATCCATCAAAACCCTCGCAAGCCCCAACATCCCCGGAATGCCCTCAATCTTGCCGAACGGCCCCGTGGCAAACGCGTTTTCCCAGAAGCGTTCAGTAATCCTCCACCTCTCCTCCGTCTTCTAAAGCAATTCGGTCTAAGTCCCGACCAGCACCACTTTCACTACCATTGCTATTCCTCGCGACGAACGTTTGTGATGCGGGGTGTGCTTGGCTTAGATTGGCTTAACCTGTGAGGATCTTTGTATCTTAACCACCTGGATACAAAGCCGGGGTTAACTTCAAGTTGGCAACGGGCAAGCTCGAATCATGAATGTTAGGTGAGCAAAACTTAATGAATCGTGATTGAGTTTCGGTACAACTGGAAATCTGGTGAGGAGATCAATGACGCAGACCTTGACTCAACTGTGATTCACGCGGCCAGGGAGGACCCTCATACCCTGCCGAGGTGGATATCGGGTTTCGGCTGCGAGGCTGCGGCCTAGAAGATCCCCATTTTTATGGGCCATCATATCTTGGCATTAGGGCTCCGGAGGACTTGAATGGCAAAGATTGTACGGGTACGATGATTTTCGTTTCTGCAACTTCACCCAGTACAGTGTACTGTACTATGGACATGCGGAGCTTCTGCCCAGTGGTTACTGGTTAGGTTCGGAATTCGGAATTGCAAGACTGGAACATTGGAACGGGCGCGTCTAGATGACCCACTAGAGGGCTGCCACAACTTTCTTTAAAGGGTCACGGGTGTGGAGGCAGCTGTCTGACTCGGGGTGTCGCCGTCGCTGTCCCTCGAGGAGCGCCAGAGCGGCATTCTAATACCCGAGGCAATGGTGATAGATAGCCTTTCAGACAATGGGATGCCAGAGTTTATATGTGCCCGGTCTACAGACAGACACCCTGAATGAAGAGGAGTGCTTGCATTAATCATAAGTATATACCGATAAATCATGATATAAACGTCGCCTCGGCGAAGAAAGTCCCCTTCTCCTCAACCGTCTGATCCCCGTTCTTGACAGAAAGAACAAGCGAGTCATTTGGCGCGTTGGCAAACTGGTAGATATACGGTTTCGTGCCGACAACACCACCAACCAAGGACTTGATGACCCCCGGAATATGGTGTAGGACGTCGACGCGGTCCAGCCGGTCTCCAAGGGGTCCCTTTAGTGTAGCAGAGAACGCGCCGTCCTTGCTCTGCCATGTGTACTCGGCGCTGGTGGGTTCAGGCCACTGTGTTTCGGGATCCTCTTTCGTCTCAGGGTACGTGACGACGTTGTCTCCTCCGGCATATAAGATCTCAGTGTCGGTGACGATTCCGCCGACATTCACCCGCGTCGACGCGTACGACGGCGGCGTAGTAAACTCCATCATTATCGCCGAGTACGACGGCGTCTGGAAGGTGACGAAATTCCACCGCGCCGCCGCATGATGCGGCTTCATCCCCTGGATCGCATGGATGAAGACACCCCTCCCCAACGAACTCGCCTCACTTCCTTCACTCCCAAAATTATATTCCTTCTCGGTCGTTCTAATCGTCCCTGTAACCGCACACCGTGCCCAAAACCGATGCCGCATCTCGCCCCACGGATTCGCCCGGTCCGTCCCGTAATACGTTGTCCCGTCGCTTCCGATCTGGAATCCCGGGGCCGTGCGTTTGACGACGAGGTCGATGAGGGCGGAGTCGTTGCGCGCGGACTTGATCTCGTAAGCGTCGCCGGCGGCGTTTAGTGCGATCGAGAGGTTATCCGCGAACAGGGTATTCATGTCCTCGGTGAAGCAGTGGTTCTCGAGCGGGTCGGAGGTCCAGAGGTGTGATGTGCCAGCGTGGTTCCAGATTTTCACGTTCAGTTGGCATGTTACCATCAGGCCACTTTTGCTAGTATGTTAGCGCTCGGCTCCGCAGGGCAAACTGCACGACGCACGAAAAGAGAAGGTTCAGGGAACGCACGCGACATTGTTATAAATAATCTGTATAGACGCAATCTCTCCCTTGGGAGTAATCAGGTAAAAAATCTGCGTCTCGACATTCGTCGACTGCATCGCCTTCCACTTCAGGTCGTCCTTTGTGAGCACCGAGTACGGCTGCGCCTGAGCGGTGACCGGGTGGATGGCGCCGGGGCCATATTCGGGCTCGGCGGTGCCAACGGTGTATGAGAGTCTGTCATGTTTAGTATGAAGCTCGGTGGCGCAGCGAGAGAGACAAACGTCGATTTGAGCCAGTTCATCGTTGGGGGCGGTTGGGTTCGTTTGGGACGTGGAGAGGAAGATTGGGTGGGGAGACGCGCCTTATCAGTTCGGTGGTCACGTGGGATTGCTCCCATAGTCACGTAAGCAGATAGTGTTGCATGACACCAAGCTTAGTAGGAGCTCAATCATGGTGGGAACTACGAGGTTCCATGTCATATCGCTTGTTGAAGGCCGCAGTTAGATTATCTTCTATATATATGGCAGTTCTGCTTATTGTGATGACAAACAACATCAATTGGCGTCGACCGATCTCGAAATATATTGTGGCTTAACGCAGCTTACACCGCCGCAGCTCTAGGACGCCAACATTCAAGACGAGCGATCAGAAGACAGACATTCAGAGGGCTAGATCGCTAGGGAAAAAGTCTAATTATAAGTAGAGGAAGGTGAAAGAATCCGGAGTTTGTCCAGTCAGCATAGAGCTAGACGCAAAATAGAAGGATTCTCTACAGGACCATGAAAAACGGGATCGTCGAGAGTATGAGCGGGAGGTGGTACATCTGCTTGCGTTCATATGTTGCTGTGTCAAGGTGAGGTGACCATGGGTAGCAGATTATGGTGCGGGATGACAGGGATGACCTGCTCTAGGGCTAGATTTCCATGACATAGTTTATGGACGAGATCGGCTGAGCGAGTACGGCGAAGACTGTGAGACTATGTCCCGAAATTACGCAGGGTATCAAAGTTCGTCTATTCTATCAGGTTACATAACATAACATATTGCGGCCCAAACATATTTCCGGGTTTATCACAGCTTCACGGGATACTTCTCTCGGATCATCTTCCCATACTTGGTCAGAAGCATACCAATAGGGACAAACGATACCGCAACAAACCCAAGCAAAGAGTTACCCCAACCCAGACCAAGCGTCTGAAACATCTTCGGGCCAGCTAGGGGAAGCAAAGCGCCGACCAGTGATCTCGACGCGGTGAGGGCAGCGTTGGCCGAGGCCGCATAGGCAGGATAGCAGTCAATGGTGTAGATCTGAATAGGCATCCAGACACCCATCATGGCGAGGCCAAACGGTGCCATACCGATAATAGGCACGATCCAATGTACCTGCTTATCGGCAGACCATCCATACCAGAAGAAGCTAACGGGAAGCAAGGCGGCCCAGAAAACGAGCAGCGGGAGGCGCATTTCTGGTTCAAGCTTTCCACCACTCCGCGCAGCCAGCTTCATCAGAATCTTGTCGCTGGTCGTCGCAGTAATAACTAGACCAAAGATGAAACCGAGCCCGAGCCCGATATAAGCAAGTCCAGTAATGCCGGGCGAGAATCCGTACTGGTTCTCGAATACGGAAGGGATCGTGGTGAAGAAGAGGTAGAGCAAACCGTAGCAGATGGACATGTAGGTGGCGAGAAAGCTGATGATTGGTGACTTGAACAAAAGCAGGATGGGTCGTTTGAGGCCTTGTTTGAGAATGGTCGCTGGGGAGATGCCTTCTTCAGGGTCATAAGCACTGCGCAGGTCATTCCGCCCCAACTCTTTCGCAAGCTTCGCTGTCTTTCGGCGTATAATGACCGGCGCGTAGGTCTCTTTGATGAAAAGCTCGACTCCCAAAGCAAAAGTGCCGCCGATGATCAAAAGTATCCAATATACCCAACGCCAGCCGAGCGACTGGCCGATGAAGCCACCAGCGATTGGGCCAACTACCGGCCCCAATAGCGGTCCTATACTCCAAATTGACGTGGCCAGCCCGCGCTTCTCAATGGGAAACAGGTCCGCGATAACTCCAGCTCCTAGTGTCAAGCATCCACAGCCTCCTATTCCCGCCAAGAATCGAAACACGATCAACGAAGCGATATCGGGAGCGAGCGCGCACCCAATCTGCCAGGCGACGAAGAACCAGTTGGCACCACTCAGAACGGGTCTGCGACCATAAATCTCGCTAAGGGGCGCAAGGAGTAACGGACCGAACTGCAGTCGCGTTAGAGAACGCATACACCTGATTGCGCGCCACGTACCGTATATCCCAAGAGGAAGATGCTAACAGTAAACGAGAGTATCGTCTGATCATGTTCGTCAAAATCCTCTGACAGCGATCTCAGCGCCGGCGAAAACATACTCGACGCCAGTGGCGAGATAAACGAAATGGTGCTCACGACGGCCAGCAGCGCCCATTTCCGACCACTGGCGAAGTTCTGCGGGTGTGCCGGGTCATCCTGGCCGTCCCATCCGATGATCCCTCGATCGAGGTCGGTCTCTGGGAAGGTAGGTTTCGTTGAGGGCTGCGGGACGACGGGTTCGCCGGTCGTGGGGACTTTCTCCAGGTCGATGTCGATGTCTGGCGGGGCGTTTTTCTCGGTTGCGGGGTCTGGGGAAGAGGTTCGGGTGGAGTTCGGCATGGCGACGGTCGCAGCGATTTGATCGAGGACTCGAAATCGAAATCGCAGACTGGGGAGGCGGAGTTGGGCGAGGAAGCTGCAGAGGAGACAACGCCAGTGACATTGGAAAGGAGGGACGAGGACTGATCATTTTTTGTAGTATAGGCCCCCAAACAGACTCTCGGGTAAGTGAGCCGGCCAGATTGCGGATGTCACCCGCTCAGCACTCTGTCTGGCCCCCTTATGCACTAAGAACGAGTGATAAGCTCTCTCTATGCAAAATTAGTGCCGATTTCGTCAATCTCGGGCTGACCTGTCAGCTCTGCATCTGCCGTTGGAGTGTCAAACCGGACTTGTTGCCGAACCTCTAGTTTTGGGAGAGCAGGTCGGGATCCCGCTGCCTGCTCGTTTCCTTTTGCCGTTTGAGCGATGCAATCACCAAGAGTACCTGGACGTGCCCAGAAAACGGCATGTTGCTTCGAGCTGGAACCTGGGGAACGGGAAAGAGACAACGGGGATTCCTCGTATCGCCGGCTCCAACAAAATTGTTGGGGCTCGAGCTCCTCATTTGCCATCAATTGAAAAGACGTTAGTCCGAGTTTGGTAAAGATGCCCGCCTCCAGCGAAATTCGTGATTCTGTGTGGGTGATTCCACCAATAACCACGCATATCAAGATTCCTCTGATTCAATTCATCTGCCGGAGTGACGGAGTCTGGAGACAGCGAGATTGTTATCTCCGGTTCAGCATCAGCCTTGCTGACAGCTTGTTGAATTTGTCAGCTGGGGACATGGATGAGAAATGAGAGAGGTCAGCGATTCATCTCTCACTCAGCAAGACCTCATGGTGTTGTGGTTTGCGTCCGCGTGCGGATGTCGAAAGCCGCATAATTCCTGCCAAAATTGATCGCATATCACACCAAACACACAAGCCGGGCGCCTCTGTTTGTTTATCCTATGGTCGGTCCTGTTCCAGGCAAATGCAGGGTGCGATTGCGTCTCGTGGTTCGCCGCAGACGCAGCCACATTCTCAATCGGTCTGGGCGTAGCGGGGTTGTCTTTCAACTGCGAAAAGATTTTCAGGCGTAACCCTTTAGGAATCTGAGCAGAATGGGACGGCCACCTCTTTTATTGGAAATCAGTAACGGTCACCGAGACCTTATTCTCCGTCCCGAGGTGCGAGCCGGCCCGTCGCGGCGCACAATGCGTCGTGCCACACGCCTTGGCTACAGGGGGGAAATGCCCAGACGGAATGGTCAGAACTCTGTGGTCTTTCTTTCCTCTGCCATCGAGTAAATATTCCGCTCGAAAGAACTGTTAGAGCGATGTGTGCTATGTTTATTCGCTGAATAGACACCCGGGGCAAAGGGTTTGCCACGCGACATTTGATCTTAATAGAGGCGTGAAATCCACCGATATAGGGGCATCGAAGTCATTCAGGGAGCTGGTCACGATTGCTGCCCAGCTTCGATTTAGCCTGAAGTGCTCCAGCGGCCAAGGTGAGCTCGGGGCGAAGACTCGGTGGAACCATACTCAGATTGGCCACTTCAAGATCAATCTTCTTCGCTAACAAGCCCGTTCAAGGCAAAATCGCTATATCCTGAGGTATGTATAGGTACTGCTATGGGGCAGCAGAAAAATCATGATGTCAGTGTCGCTGGTACGCAGTTCCGCTAAGTTTGTCCATAAAAATACAACTTGTAATCTTCATGCCCCAGTTCATTTCGAATCGAGTCAAGGGGACACCGGCCATTATCGTCCTTGGCGCGCACGTCGGCACCATGTTGAATAAGTCGCAGCACCATCTGCCCTGCTGGCGACTGTAGGTCATATTTTTGTAAGATATAGAATAGTGGCGTGCCACCCGCAGTGCCTTGTGTGTCAACCGCCGCTCCATAGTCTAGCAACGTGGCAACGAGACAAATTTCGTCGCTGCAGTCCATATGACATTGTTCTGCCAC
Source organism: Aspergillus pseudodeflectus (assembly GCF_044049435.1). Taxonomy (NCBI): domain Eukaryota; kingdom Fungi; phylum Ascomycota; class Eurotiomycetes; order Eurotiales; family Aspergillaceae; genus Aspergillus; species Aspergillus pseudodeflectus. Next base: position 230,765 of record NW_027263824.1, on the reverse strand, counting down.
GACGTTGAGCGGGGCTAGGCATCGTGATCCCACAGCGCTTGGATCCGCACCGTGTTTCAGAAGGGTCAGGACTTGGTCTATGTAGGGGTCTTCGAGCTCGAGTGCAATGTGGAGTGGGTAATCACCCTGGTTGTTGGGTTGGTTTGGGTCCGCGCCGGCTTCAAGAAGGTACAGAAACACCCCTCTCCCGCGCTGCCGCTCGCGATACGGTAATCTGCAGACTAGGTGGAGAGGTGTGTTCCCTAAATTGTCACACGCATTGACATCGGCGCCACGGGAGATCAGAGTGGTTGCGATGTCTGGCAAGATGTAAGGCTCTAGAGCGCAGTGCAAAGGGGTCCATCCGCGATTGTCCTTTCTATTGATGTCCGCACTGCGATCAAGCAAGAGGGCAACGGATTCACCGTTGACCCAGTCGGCGCCGTACTGCTCTTTTAGGTGGAGTGGGCCACGGCCATCCCCATCTTGAATGTCGACCCGCGCTCCATGATCGAGGAGGAACTTGACCAAGTCAAATACCGACTTGCCGCCCTTCCACCACATGACCGCTGATAGTGGTGTGAGTCTCGTTATATTGGGGGTATTAATGTAGGCCCCGGCTTCCACGAGAACTTTGATCACGCCGAAGGAGTGAATAGCAGCTTCCCGGCAGGCTACCAGCAAGGGAGTGTTTCCATTCAGGTCTGGTGTATTCACATCACCACCGAGGTCTATCAAGTACTGCATCAGAGCCGGGCTGGTCATGATCCGCCTTGCTGCGATCCATATGGTTGATTGACCGTCCGCATTCTGCCAGTTGATGGGGTATCCATGGGAGAGGTACAGCTCAGCGAGCGCTTTGAACCCCCGAAAGGCAGCGTAGTGAAAGGGCGTTTCGTCAGGTCTGGTACGATTTATCTCCTCTGGATCATGGTCGGTAAGATATGGATCAGCGCCCCTGTCTAGTAACACCTCTGTTATGGCGATTCTGCCCCGAATCGCAGCAAGATGCAGTGCGGTGCGGTTGGCGACAATGCAAGCATTTGGATCCAATCCCTCGTCCAGTATAAATTTGACGGAGGCTATATCGTCGTGGCGAATAGCAGCATGCATAAGGGCTTTTCGCGCCTCGTCCAGTCTCTCAGTGGAGGGTTTGGCCCTCTTGACGGCACAATACCATAGCGATGTCTTTAGGTCGGAGCAGCGCCGAACGACCCTTCGATGGAGATGAGAGTCCCTCACTGCTTGAATAGCCTTGGGGTTTGTAAAGGTGTGACCATGAACAATCGGGCGCGCCCAATCTTCATTGTGCAGGATCATCAGCCAGCTGGTCTGCCCTCCCCTGCTTCTCAGCAGATCAGCAACGTCATGGGCGTTGTGATCCAGCGCGACGGCCAGGGGTGTCCTCCCCTTGTCATCAGCAGCGTTGACATAGGCTCCGTTATCCAGAAGCAGCTCCGCCGTCACGACCTGATTCTTCCTCGCCGCATAATGGAGAGCAGTCTGCCGACGGTGTCCCGCGCGGAGATTAACCCGATCGAGCAACAAGGCAACGAGTTCCGTCTGCCCATAGCCTGCTGCCCAGTGGAGCGCTGTAGAAAAGCGATCTTTGTCGCACTTGGTGATTGCGTAGCTCTTGGTGACGTTGTATTGTACCTGGTGGTACGACCGACCGAGTGCATTGTACCTCGCGATGTAGTCTAAAACTAAAAAAGGGCGCCCTCTCTCGATGAGAATTTCCATCGGCTTCCGCCTGAGGCCTTTAAGCATGCCTTTCAGCCGCGCATCATCTTCGGAAATGCGGTCGAGATACTCGGCTTTTGTGAAGCGGGAATAGGCGGCGCGAACGGCTTCGGTGAGGGGGCGGGATCCAGCTAGCTTGATGTTATAGTAATCGAGCACCGGGACGTCGCTGAGGATTATGTCGATGATCTCGAAGGGTACTGCTTCAAACACATCGCGGGGCATTTTGCCACTTTGATAAGAAGTGACTCGCGGTGTGTTCCAGGCATCGAGCTTTCAAGTGAAGAAAGAGGCGCTTCCCCAAGGCAGTGCAGGTGTTGGCTGTCACTCAAGCCTCGCTGATCGGCCTGATTTGGTTGTTATTACACAAAAGTTGAGCGGATGCCTGACGCGGGGCCTCGCCGCCTCAGGCTTCCGGTAATGCCAAGACCCCCAAATAGACGAGTTTTCTCAGCTCGAGGCAGTGGGTCCCCGTAGTCCCCCGCGTTTGGCCGAGCCATCTTCTTCTCCCACATAGACACATGCCACTCTCTTTCATACTTTAGGCCAACCTTTGCACCATCATGGCAACATCATCACAACCAGACTCATCGGCTCAAAATACCGCCCAAAACCTCACATCCATCTACGCGCGCGCAGGCAGCGCCGAAAACGCGGAACGCATCTACCGCAACGCCGTCCTCCTCGGCGAACGAGATTATGGCGTCGAGGACCCCCGCACCCTAACAGCAGCTGAGGACCTCGCGTCCCTATTTCGTATGCAGGGTCGATACCAGGAGGCGATTGAGCTGCAGGAACAAGTACTCGCCATCCGCGAAAGAGTTCTCTTTCCCGACCACGCAGACACACAGCGGGCGCTGAATGATCTTGCCTGCGCGTATTCGGAGCAGGGATTACTTGGTAAGGCTGAGGATGCGTTTCTGAAGAACTTGGCTGTCCGCGAGAGGGTTTTCGGGGTAGAAGATTCAGCGACAATCAATACTGTCAATAACCTTGCTGTTGTGTATGCCGAGCAGGGGAAGCTTGATCAGGCAAAGGAGATGTATGAGCGCGCCCTGAATGCAAGGACGAAGACGCTAGCCGAAGACCATCCGCTTGTGTTGGAGATCGTGGATAATATTGGGGGCGTGTACTTTCGACAGAATAACCTTGAAGAGTCCGAGAGGATGCGGCAGACTGCGCTTGCCGGGTTTGAGAAAGCCTTGGGACCGGATCACTTTTCGACTGTTATGGTGGTTAATAACCTCGGCAGTGTCTACTCGGGTTTGGGGAGGCTTGAGGAGGCGGAGAAGATGCTCAAGCGAGCGATCGATGGATTCCTTAACGTCGTCGGCCATGATCATCCTGCGACGATGACGGCGCATAATAATCTCGGCGAGGTTTATTTTCGTCAACACAAGCTCGCCGAGGCGCAGCGGTCCTATATGAGGGCTCTCGACGGGAGAGAAAAACACTTGGGCGCGCGTCATCTTTCGACACTGCAGACGTTGCACGACCTTGGAACCCTGTATCGAGAGCAGGGAAAACCTTTCGAGAGTAGGAATATGCTTGAGCGGGCGTTCCAGGGTCGCGAGAAGGTTCTGGGACTAACTCACTCAACTACGCTGCAGACCGCCCGAGACTTGGGATATGCGTATGAGACAACGGGACTTATGGCGAAGGCTTTAAGCTTGTATGAACGAGCTGCAACGGGGACGGAGAGGGTGCTGGGTGAAACACACATCTGCAGCCTTGCCGCCCTGAGCGATCTTGCCATGTTTTATCGGAAACATGGAACACTAAAGGACGCCACCGCGACCTTACGACGGGCCGTGGAGCGCCATGAATCAGGTCTCGGCCCGGAGCACCCCGCTACACTTCAATGCCTGAGCAACTTTGGGGTTGTCCTCGGCATTGGCCAGGACTACCAAGCTGCCGAGGCTCTGTACAAGCAGAGTCTAGAGATCAATAAGCGAAAACTAGAACAGCAAGACCCGTTTATGCTTGAAATCGCGAACAACTTCGGTCTGATCCTCGAGCTTCAGGGGAAACTTCCGGAGGCAGAGAAAATGTATAGGCGAGCGTTTGACGGGAGAAACGAAGCTCTGGGGCCGCAACATCGGGAGACTATCGAAACGATGAAACACATAGGACGTGTGCTGTTTGACATGCGCAAGGCGCAAGACGCCGAGATCCTGTACCGCGAATTGGTAGACCGACAGAAAGAGGCGCTTGGGACGAATCATTTGGATACCCTGGCAAGCATCAACAACGTCGGCCTGACACTAAAAGATCAGAGAAAGTACACAGAGTCGGAGAACTTTCATCGTGAGGCTGCTGAGGGATACGAACGGCTATACGGCGCAGATCATCCAGAAACACTCCTCAGCGTTAACAATCTTGCTCTGGTATTACATCAGGCTGGAAAGCTTCCGGAGGCCGAGTCCCTGCATCGACGCGTCGTTGATGGGCGGAAGACAGCGCTTGGGGCACAACACCCGGACACACTCGTCAGTCTGGTCAACCTAGGACTAGTGTTGGGCGATCAGGAAAAGTACGCCGAGGAGGAGCAAGTTTACCGACAAGCGTTCGAGGGCCAGGAAAAGGTCTTGGGCGTTGAACATCCGAATACGCTGACGACTCTGCATAATCTTTGGACGAACTTGCTCGCGCAAGGGAAAAATGACGAGGCGGAGGAAATCCGTCGAAGAATCGCGGAGATATCACAACAGTGACACTCATAGATGGTGAAAGCCCAGGATTTAGCACGGTATCTTGAAAGCTGCATTAGCACGGCGATGTTCAATGTGAGAAGAGGTCTCGTGAAGATCAAAGGTTCTTCCGAAGGCTCCAAGTTGGTGGCCCCTCGCTCCTTCCCGAATAGGATCTAGTTCTGTTATGGAAGGCGCAAACGGCCTTTGGGAAAGGCTTCACCCGACTTCCTCTCGGTATCGATACAACGATAGGTCAGTCAACCTCATTTCTCTCGGAATTGTCCGAAACCTCCTACAGCATTTCAAAAACTTGTGGATTGGCATCCAGCGTTTCGCTTGATTGGAATGGAGAGCCTAGGGCGATCTAAGGCCTGGATCCCTGTCCCTCCTCTATTGTGCTACCTTTATCTGCATCATGCCCAGAAAGGTGTTCGAGACCGAGCGAGTACTTTTTGATTCCGGCAAGTCCGAGCCGCAAGCTCGACGAAAAAGAGAGCGTGGCCCCCTTAGCCTGCCATCCATTCCTACGTGCCCGCAGCCATCCTGTGATGGAAATAGAACTGGTTCCAGGACCTGTTGCAGTAACTTGGAGCGTGCAAGGCAGACACATCGTGTGTCAAGGGTCAAGGCTGAATTACACCCATTAGCCTTCTTACTCTCGATGTTTCACAAGCAGCGCTGGGCGCGCCGCCTTCTGCTATTTCAAGGGTCGCCTGTCCTTCCTCCTTCGCTGTTTGCTAGCACACCTCGATTTACACACACAACTCCCTTCGTCTCCACCTCCCAGAGCGATGGCGACTGGGCTTTCACTACCCGCTGCCAATCGGCCCGACTCTAATGACAGTCACCAAGGCAGCCAGGACAACGACAACCACGCGTCCTCGGCTTCGACACTTCATACGAGCAGCCGTCGGTCAATGAAACCCTCACGCCCAGCGATCTATTCGCCTGGTGTAATATCACACTCCCATCGAGCAACTTGGAGGTTTTCGAGCTGGGCTTTGGATTATCAACCAATGAGGGTGATCTCTGGCAGTCTGTGCATCTCCCGCATAGCTTTATATGGGAAACAGTTTATCGACAGCCAAATTCTTTGAACACTATGAATAGAACAGTCCAGGATCCACTTTGGTCACTGGCGTCAGCCGAGTGGGATTTCGACCCCGAGGCTATCGACCCTCCCGGAGAAAGTCTCGGACCACCAAATGTAACGTAAGGAATGATACTCAAGAAAGCATCCGAGTGTACGCTCAAACTCTGTTTGAGTGAATATAACATGAGCGTCGTCAATCATACCGTTTCCGTGGACAGCGTTTCTGTCGATTATGGCGAATTCTTCTTCTTCGACGACGAAGCCATCTTGTATGCGAACAAAACGGTCTGCTGGAAACCAACATCTGCACCGGCCGATCAAACCCTAAAGAAGTACATAGACGCTTTCGATTTCCTCGGCTATGGACGCAACGTCTTCATGAACACGGCCGAGTTTGCAATCTGCAATTTCTTCCCTTTGCTACCAAGCAACCAGTATTGGTTTGATCGCGCGACCCCCGGTCACTTCACCGACTCCGAGATATTCACTGGCATCTCACGTGCCCAGTATTACTACCAAGTGCAAGACGGAGAGTTCATCTGGGGCGGAGACCCTCGAATTGAAACCCCCTTTGCGACACACGAGCGGATCATAGACATGACTCTGCAAGGCACCTTCGCCAACATTGTCGCCGCACTGAACCAGTACTCCCTCGAAACAAACAACTACACCATCAACGGCACAGCATATAGTCTGCAGGTCCATGTGCGAGTCCAATGGCTTTGGCTACTCCTACCCGGTCTCTTGGTTCTCTTAGGCGACGCGTTCTTCCTCCTAACCCTTCAAGCAAATCGACAACAAAAAGGGTCCCTTTGGAAATCGTCGCTTCTGGCACATCTTTACCATGCACATCTTTACCATGGCTTAGATAACGTGGTAAGCGCTGGAGGGATTAACGACTACGCCACTGCTAGCGAGATGGAGAGTGCTGCTGAGGGAGTCAAGGTCCGCTTGGAGCATTCTTCACTGCATCGACGGGATGTATTGCATCAGAAATAGTGGTCATCTAGTGTAAAAGGGAGAGGCGCGGACGAACCAACGGCAAACGATATACTTGGGAGCCCCAGATTCGAAGACTTTGTTCCTACTAGGTATCCATGCCTATCCACCTCGAATTCAAATCCCATGCCAAAGCGCGCCTAATGAGTTTGGTATGTGGTCGAACTAGGGGCCACCAACAGACCGTTAGGATCTGTCCGTGCTCTCAGACGTTTCCCGCTTACCATGGCTCAGCTGAAATGGCCAAATCCAGAACAACGTCACATTCGCCATCTCAAACTTTATATAAACCCCGCCCACGCTCAAACCAGCTGCTTGCATTTCATCTCCAATCAAGCACAAAACACGCGAACTACAAACATCTTGAACTACAACTACAACTACCATCACAATGTTCCAAATGATCCTCGGCCGCAGCGGCCAGCATGCCAACGTCGTCAGACACCGTCTGCGCTCTGTACGTCCCTACCTTCCCTTCCCTTCTCACCACCACCGAGTGACATTTCCAATCGCTAATACGTGTAGAAACCCACTCCCGACGGCCACATCCCACTGAACTCGCTCTACCGCCAGGGTGCGGCATGGAGTGCAGGTGGCGTTGGAGTTGGCTCGACGCTGTTTGGCGTCTATAGGACGTTTCAATCCATGAGGGCTTTTAAGTATCTGAAATAGGGCTGGTTTGAAGGGATGATTTGGTGTTGGAGTCATGTTGGGCTTTCTGTATATTGTGTTTCATTAGCTATATTCTATACTCTATCTACCTACGAATTACACGGACGGGAAATCCACTCTTCAACTTCGATGGGGTAGAATCGATTGAGACACTGTAGCCGTCAGCAAGCTGTCAGGTGGACCTGTCTCCCCACATGGTGGCGAAGCTGCTCCTCGATGCGAACCATGGGTCGCCACTCAGCTCCGATAGCTTCCCCAGACACTTGGACTAGCCCGTGTGATCCAGTGACAGCATTCATCGACACTATAACATCACTGGGAGGATACGACGCATGCTATCTGCCTGATTACCCTCCGACAACTCGAGTAAAGTAGTATATTGCCATTCAGAATCGAGTATTGAGCATCGAGTATCGAGATCTCACCATCTCTCGGCAGAGTACGAAGTGACGTCAAGACCGCAGCTACCATGGGCGAGCACCTCCATCCCCATGAAATAAAAACCACATGCCCCTCTCTCGTTTGAGATCGTGAAGTGCTGAGCTGAGGCACCACGATAACTACAAAGATCAAGCCGAAGCCAAAGCTATACTCATCAAGAAACCAACCAACATGGCGCTCCGCATCAAACCCACACTTTTCACAACCATCACCAAAACACACCCTCTACGGACCGTCGATCCGCTCTACCCGCTCCAATCCCACCTCCTCCGCCCCATCACAACCTCAACCCACAAGGCCCCCAAACGCGACCCGCGCAACCAAGAATCCCAGCTCCTCACCGAGCTCGACCGCACAACCCTCTCCCCCGAACGCGCCGAAACCGCCTACTCCGGCACGGACAACGAAGTCGGCGCCGACACGTACGCCTACGACCCGAGCGTGACATCCCCCGAGGTCGAATTCCAGTCGTTCGAGGAGGAGATCCGGCTCGAGGGTGAGGTCGATCCGCTCTTTATCTCGCCGGCGAACCGGGATTTCAGCCAGGCGATTGATCGCGATTTGGATGGGAGGGCGATTGTCCGCGATAAGGGGGATCGGTGTGGGGCGGCGGGGAGTGTGAGGGGGTGGGTGAATAAGCATGGGACTGTGAAGCTTCGGAAGGGGGAGAAGGGGGATGGTGAGGCTGGGGGGGAGTATGAGAGGTTGTTGAGGGGGTTGAGGAGGGTGCAGATGAATCGGTGAGTTTTTCTTTTCCTTTTTCTTTTTTTTTTTCCCCTGCTGGGCGTTGCGTGTTGTTTATTGGATCTGGATAACGCGTATAGAGTTTCCGCGATGGGGAAGGAGCAGAGGAAGGAAGGTTAAGGTTGAGATTGAGAAGATCGCTATCTGCAGGGAAATTAGCATCAGTGAGGCATGGCGAATGTGACCGCTATCAGATGTACATCACAACTGGCCTATCGATAATGCATGCCAGGATCACTCGTTTCAGCTATTAGAACTGATTTCAAAATGGACATATGCCGCACTCAACCAGGAATACCGTGTCGGTCGAGGTTATGCTCCCTCCAAGCACCAATATCACAGATCGACGGCCGCATCCTCGTAGCAAGACTAGTTGTTCTCCTCCTTCCACTGCCTGGCACACTCTCCGAACGTCACAAACTCAACCCCCTCCCATCCCTTCAACCACACAATGACCCTCTCAATCATCCCAATAACATGCGCCATCCCACTCGTATCCGGATGCAGCACCAGCGGAAACACAAAGTCCTGTTTCTCCCCATCGATGTCCTCATTGTACAGGTACTCGAACCTCGCCTTCCAGTTCCGCTCAATCGTCTCGGGGCTCACGAAGCCGTGCGAGTTTGCCGCTGCAGGTAGGAACTGCATCGGTGTCATGTCTTCCATGTACCAGTTACACGGGATCTCGACGAGTGTGCTCGGTGTTCGCGGCGCGGGGGGAGGGAGCGGGTGCATCCAGGAGGACGCGGAGACCGAGGGGGAGAAGTCGATTGGTTTCGGTGTCTGCGTCGACTGGAGGAAGTAGGGAGTGGAGTCGTGGTGTGTTAGCGATGTGTCTGCTCCGTTAGCTGTTGCCAGTCCACCGAACCATTGCGCCATGTCGTACCATATAAAAACCCAAGCTCCTCCAACACCTTTACCGTATGCTCCCTCAACTGATAAAGCGGCGCCCTCCACCCCACAGGCCTCTTCCCCGAAATCTCCGTCGCAAGCTGCACACACCGCTCAATCACATCCCTCTCCTGCGTCTCCGTCAACTGCGTCGCCCCCTCATGCGCATACCCATGACACCCAATCTCCGCGCCCGAATCCACAATCGCCTTGGTCTGCTCCGGGAAAGACTCCATCGAGTGGCCTGGCACGAACCAGGTCACGCGCGAGGAGATGTCGTGTTTCTTGAAGAGGCGGAGGAGTCGCGGGACGCCGACCTGCGCCGCGAAGTAGCCGCTACTGAAATCGGCGAGGCCATTTGTTGGCGAGGCGCCGGTGCCGAGAAAGCCGGAGACGGCGTCGAAGTCGACGGAGAGGAGGATTTGGATGCGGCGGGGCATTGTTGAGTTGCGTGTATTGTGTGTGCGGAGAGGGAGAGAGTGGGAGTTTTGGAGTTGGAGTGAGGGGTGGAGGGGTAAAAAAGGTGGAGTGCGGAATTCCTGCGCTATTTTGCTCCACAGCTTTGTGGAACTTCAACCATGCGCCAATCATCGAACTTCAATAATGAGGAGATACCAGTACATTTCCCAAACAACAGTATAACAATATATTTGTTGAAGAAGTATATGTTCCATGCTGATACGCACATATAGGATGACAAAGCATAGCCTAGAGGTTCTCTCAAACCCGTTCTGCAAATATACATTGAGCGAAAGCGGCGAATCGAAAGAGAAATTAACAGCGAAAGGCTAAAACCAGGAAAAAAGAAAGCGAAGGGTCCTCAACTTGAGTTGGAACCACGAGGCTAGCTAACGCTAATGATGTTCCTAATGGTGGCCGTTGTTGGCGAGCAGCCTGGGCAGTCCTTCGCTCCCTCTGGAGGCTCAATACATCCATCCATTCATAGCGTTCACATAACCCTTCATCGAGGCGGCTGCGCCAAGGCACCCTCGAGAACGGATCCCTGTCGAGCCATTGGCAATAGAGCCGTCAATGCCACTAGTCAGTCGACAGCCTTGTCCGACGGCCAGGCTGGTTCGAATCCTTTTCAGACCGCAAGGCTAATCTGAGCTTGATGCGGCGCAAGTTTTCCTGGGTGCCACCGGTCAGTACGCATGAGGCACCGCCAACTTTAGGCACCTACAAGGCGGTCCCACCGTCTGCGCCTCCTATGGATGTTGGAACGTTCAAGAACGAGTCTCCAGGGCTCTTTTCTATTCCCTGCCGACGTGGCGGTCTGATAGTCCCCGCGTGGTACATAAGTAGGTCTCTTGCCCTTGACTTTTTCCAAAATGAACTCTTCTATCATTAAGCTACGACATACTACTTCAAAGTGATCAAAACCACTTCAGCTAATCAATAATCAAACGATGGACGCCGACGCCCTAACACGAGCTATGCAAAGCACACACTTGGACGACAAACCAGCAACGGATGAGCCTGGTCATTTGCTTTTCAACCCTTCGAAGAATAGTAAGCTTCCAACCGGAGCCCTTGACAACATTCCCCGGTATCTCTTCCGCGTCGTCTCTCCTCTTTCCGATGGCCACACTGATTCAACATGGGTACGGTCCAAGGCAGCGTGTCAGAACCTGCGCTACAGCCAGGAAGATATCTTCGACAACCTTGATTCCCAGAAGCGTCATGCTGTTGCGCATGCACTTAACCTGCATCTACGGTGGTGGTCGGAGGATGGCGTCGTGGACAATTTTGTCTCATGGACTAGCTCACTCCTCTTTGCACTTCAGTACATCTACTACCGGCACCATCATAAGAGGGATGGGTCCAGCTTGGAGGACATCAAGCTATATGTAGTGGACACTACGAGCTTTCCTCGTGGGACATTTCTTCGTGACCTGGATTTGATGCAAGCGTTCTTTGACCCCAGCGACCGATCACGGGAGGGGTTGAATAGCTTCCGAAAGCTCCGAGAGGGGAGCTACTATTTCGGGGAGTACCTGACGCAGGGATCGTTGAGGATCACGGATAAGCATCAGGTAGTCAGCGCCTCGTCACTGTTCCGGGGAGATCTCCTGCAGCGGTTGCAACCTGTTCTGCTTGATATCTGGGACTCTCCTGATGAGGAACCTCGCTTAGCGAACGCAGTGCGCGATCTTCGCGGGCTGATATGGCCTGTCGGTACCTTTGATCCGCCATCTGCGACGGAGATGAGACGACGTCTGCTGGCAGTTGAGGAGATTACGAATCTCTTCGACGAGGGCTGGAGGTTCCCTCTGGCCGTGTACTTTGCAGCCCTAATCGGGCCGGAGGGAGAAGGTTGGAGCGCGGGATATATTGTTTCCAACACCCTTCAATCCGTATACTCTGGTAAGCTCAAACCTTCCCCACCACCATGAACGCGGTTGACCACGAGTGGGCGTTATAGACGCGATCGGCAAGCTTGAACGATCGGATTTCCGCATTATCGCGCCGGAGACAATGCCCGAGCTCGGCCGGGTGCAGGAGCTGATTAGCGATATATACATGGACTTTTTGGCTAGACGGTCTACAGGTTCAGTCATCCTCTTTTTTATTTCTTCTGTCCCCGTCTGGACCACTATAACCTTGGATCTGCTAATCCGTAGTAGAGATCTTGGCGAATGCCAAAATGCTCGTTCTCCATCTAAGTCCTCGGAATGTTTCGACTCTCGAAGATGCGTTCCCCGCTACTCAAGGGGCGACTATGTATACCCGCCTTGTTTGGACACAGCTAGCACAATTTGCAAATCTTCGTGCAGCATGTGAACAGATTGTTACAGTACTTGAGGACTAAGCTTCCCCGAACGGGGAAAGGGTGTAGAGCAACAGTGTGTTCTGAGCCAGGACTCTATCATTATGTCATGGGAGGGAATGGATAATTCCTGGCAGCCTTGACAGACTCAGGCTCACGGGTAGATACAAGAACAGAATATGAGAAGATATATATGACACCAGATGCCAATCCGCATGATGCCATCTTAATGGAGCTTTGAGTGATGTACTGTTCAGCGGGACATAATCATATCTTTTGGTCGCTGAAGACTCTACCTAGCCTATTGAGCAACCTTGTCAAGGCCTTACCCCTGTGTGGTCTTGTAATCTTGTTAAGTTGTTAAGTTACCTTTGATGTTGTATGGTGACACAGGTCGTCGCCTGAGCCCAACCTGACGACTGATTTTACCTTGCTACTATTTGTCACCACTAAACTCAAGGGATCAAGTACGTTTGTGAGGTGGAATATATATTCAGTAGGCAATACCTATACCAACTATATAAATCTGCAAGTGCAGACGATGCTGAGGTTATTTTATCCCCACTCTGCCCATGCCTCGCTATTACAGGGTATAGAGTAGAGAGTAATAAGGAGATCGCCTAGGGGCATAATAAACATCCCAAAAATAATTGAATCGCATCTTCAAGCCTTAGCCGGGGTCTCTTCAGCATGCCCTGCAACCGCCAAAGCACATTGCATCTAATTATCGCACCTACAAGCGCGCAGGGCATCCCATCCAATGGCCATCATGGCCGGGAAAAAAAAAAATCCCACTCACCCCGGCAACATTGGATCTGGTGTGGACTTGGATGCTAAGCGGGTGGGGGGGCTTTGAGGAAAAGGTTGCTAAGGTGTCTTGCATAGGTTATTGTGGTTGATATAGTGATAACTACAGGTAGGAATGAGGTATGTATGCTCTATTAGGTGCTCAGGGAGGGTATCCAGCGAGGGTATCCAGCGGCTGAGGACCTGCACTCTCATTCCTGCTCTTTCAAAAGCGTCTCCGCCAGGGAACCGAGCTATCGAGCGTCTTGGTGAAACCTGCAGGATTGTGAGGTTCCCCTACATTCTTTCCCATCCACCAGCAACACAACCGCGGGTTCCCGAGATGGACCAGCGGCGTCCTCCGTGCTTAGTCCATATGAGCCCAACCTCGAGTCAGAAGGAAGACAGAATCTAAAGGGATGGGTCTCGACCAGATGTTAGGTAACTCGCCGCCAAGAGGAACTTGATGAGTTCAATGTGTTGATATAGTAATATCAATTGTTGGGAGAGGAATGCATACTCTTTTCGTAAGCCTTAAAACAAATAAGTCCCGGATTAGTCTACGCTCAAATGGGCAGTACATGTATACATACATAGATATATCCGTTCAGTCCTACATGCAACCCTCACCACGACGGTGGAATCCAATACTTCTGCCAATGCGCCTCCGTATCCGCCTCTCGAAACTTGTCAATCCCCCCCGCGACCCCTTCCTCATCCACCTCCCAATCGCCCCTCTCAACCCGATCAGCCCAGTTGTTCAGCACCTTATCTATCTGCACCAAATGGGAGTTTGTGATCCCATTTATAGTCCCACCCTGATACAAGTCCCCATGGGTATCACGAGGCGTCACGTCGTCTCCGGCCCAATACCATTTTAATCCGAACGGTTCTCCGTTCGACTGCCGAGCCCATCCGGAACCCCCAATGCCAAAGGGTAGCAAGAGTCGACATCCATTGCTCCAGAACAGCGGCCAATGCTGCACAACGGGATGGATGTAGAGTCCGGCAGCAATACTGCGGAGGCGCAAACGCTGATCATGCGCTATTGGCCGCTGTTCTGCGTCGTCGATCTGCAAGATCCGCAGGGGGCAGTCGCCAGGGTGCTGTCCGTGATGGCTATACGGCGATGTAGCAAGGTCCGTGATGGGTTGGTCCTCAAATTCGGCGACGGTGGGGAATCGGATTCCCGGGGCGATGTACCGGAACCGGATTTTGCAGTTGGAGATGGCCTCGAGGAACTTGCGGGCAAATGAGAAAGGGGGGAGGATGTCCTGGTTTGAAAATGTTGCTGTATCATGCCACGGCAAGTTCATGGGGGTTGAATCGGCCTTGTGCGGGATTCGAGATTCAATCACTTCCACCAGACGCTTGAAAGCAGTGGTTGCCCGTTCTAGGTCTGTCTTCGTGTAATAGTGAATTATCCACTGGTCCATTACCCCACAACTAGGGTTGTCGAGTTTCACTAGCTTTGCTTGATCTTCGGAAATCGTCTGTACCTTTTCTTCATCGATCATTTGGAGATATGAATCTAGAATCACTTCCAGAGGCATCCAGCTCCATTCGCGGCAAGTGACGGTCGAGCTGTCATTATAATCCTCAACAAAGCTTGCTTTTAGAGTTGTCTGGTCAAATCTAATAAATCCAAAGTCAGCGCGCCTTGCCTCCAAGTGGGTGTATCGCTACACCAGGGCGTAAGAAAACCATACAGGATACCCTCATCATCGAGACCTCGAAAGTGACTAGACTCATACAGTTTGATAAACCTTCCATCCTCATCCTCCTCCTCATACATATCCATACCATCCCGCAAGGCATCCGGATTCTTCAGCGCTCCAATATAGAGGAAAAGTACAGACCAATGAGGTAGCACGGCCTCATCCCAAGCACGCTTCAGGAACTCGATCAAGGACGGGTGGAGAATGTTGGCAACTTCCTCAGAAGGCGCTCTGGCCTCCCACCAGGTTAGGGGCCTGGAGGGCATCTGTAGTCCACGGCCTCTGACGGCCCTGGTTAAGAGCTCGTTGTGAAGTGCTGCACAACGCTCATAATCCATAATCCCGAGACCACGGTCACGGACCGGACTGAATTCGGTTATGCGGGGCCATCCGTCGGGGCGAGCTGGGGTTGATGAGGACAAGTTAGGGTCGGAGGCCGCCATAGAGATGGTGCGGATGAAGAGCTGAGCTGCTTCAATATGGATGGTGGGTAAATAAGTAAGGTGTGGCGGTTGGTGGGATGAATGATAATGAAATTCAGTTCTCTAGCAACTTGCCACGTGAGGATATCCTGTACTGTAGGTCACGTGGGGTGGACTACCAGTACTACACATGGACATGAGCGCTAGAAATTTGGCCATGAGTAATGAATGCATGTGGTTATGGGAACATTTATAGGAATTGCTCGTTGTACGATACATCTAAAATCACTATTACAAGGCAGTCAGTTTCTCATACACGCAATTACTAGTCTGGTAATATACATATAACCGAAACTACTCTTAGAGTCAAGACTTGCAAGCACCAGAGTGACAGTTACTAGCACCACAGTAGTCGTCAGAGCTCCCACAGTACCCATTCACAGAGCAACGGTCTCCAAACTGAGTGCCAGTACAAGTCTTGTTCCCCGCAAAACTGGGGCCACACTCGCCATTAATGCTCGGGCCTCCCATATCAGGGTCACAGTCCCCGGAGTAGCATAGTCCTGGCCCACAAAAGTCTTTGCCGTCACCGCAGTACCCGTATATTGAGCAGCAACTGGTGCGTACAAAGAAAGCAAGTGTCAGCGAGCTTTCGACCGGGTGAGCAGGACGGGGAAAGGAAAATCGAATGGGAAAAAGGGAACAGGAGAAGGGAAGAAGGTTTGCTTACGAGCCGAAGTTTGGATTACTGCACGCTGTATAGCCCCAGTCTGGGCCGCAGGTACCGTTAGTCGTGGCGCCGTTATTTGGCTCGCATGCGCCAGATACACAGTTGCCAGGGCTGCAATATTCAAGCCCCGTTCCGCAGTATCCACTCACAGAGCAGCAGCTGAGGGTTGGCATTGTTAACAATCAAATCTCCACGATATATATCACATTCTTGGGAACCATTCAATACTTACTCTCCAAATGAGGAGCGTTCACAGATAGTGTTACCATAAGATGGCCCGCATGTGCCATCCTCGGATACCGTAGTTGCCGACACAGGAGCCACGCAGACATCATAGTTGAGCCAGAGGTTGGTACAGTTATCCCAGATCTATCAAAAATATGTCAATCACGGCATCTGAGGCGCTCATTCTTGGGTTACTCACCTGGGTATTTAGATCCTGGAAATCAGGAACAGTTATACCACTATTCGTTTCATCAGCACTGCGATACACACGAGGATGCGGCTAAACCCACAATCGAAGGGCGATGGAGTTGCACTATATAGCGTCAGTTACCGATAGTATCAATACTACCATGGGACAGGGGAAAGAAGGCCCTCATACCGTGTCTCCCGATACTACCTTGTAGTACCGGCCACAGCTCTCGGTAGTGCCAGGCTGTGTTGGTTCCGCAGGGAGGGCTAAATAGTCTTGTTAATCAAATATTTCCCTAATCACATCAAGGCCATTCGTACCTGTTGTAAAATATTCGCCTGGCCCAGTTGGTGCGGCTATTACACCAGAAGGCTTAAAGCGACCACCTGGAGGTCTGGCGATGATCCATTTACCATCAGTATCTTGTTTTGCGATATTTCTTCATAAGGGTTACCAACCCTTTGCACACCCTCTGAACAGTATTTACGCGACCACAGGAACCCTGAATATGCGGATTCCATGCCAGAAACTGCGTTAGAGACACGGGTGACTCGTCGGTCGAATACTTGGCTGCGAGTGTCTCGCTATACGCACGGTCAGTACGAGAACTAAACGTTCGCCGAGCAACCGGATTGAAGGCCTTACCAAGTATTATGCCCGTAGACAATGTCTAACTCACAGGGTTTGGGAGACATACTGGGCCCTCGAAAGAACAACTATATAACCCAGCGAGATACTCGAGTGTTCCTGAGCTGACATTGTAAGTATCAGACATTAGGAGGCATCGCATTCGGTAATCGTCGCCTGGTTCCACAAGCTGCCCGTCGCAGGTATCTGGTGTAGCTGGGGTAGTGGGAACAGTAGTGGCAGGCACGGTAGAAGTCGCAACGGTAGGCCGAATGAACAGAGTTGAGCTGTAGGTTGAAACAGGCAGTGATACGGAGCAGAATTCCTGGATTAATTCGTACTGCTCCAGGAGTAGTCGGTAAACTCGTCTTTGGGGAGTTTAGATGACTTTAGTCGCCGCCGCCAGATTTGGACGAAACACTCGCTACATAGCTACAGATAGGTTAGCCAGAAATTAACTATGATTAGCCGTGGCTAAGGACTCACCAAGTCCTTGTCATAGAGGCGCGTGATATCCTTCATCTCTGGGGTGATGAACGATGTTGAAAACCACGGGTTAGTGGAGTTGCGCACCCAGCGTGAAACGGTGTTCAGTAAAAATGGAATACCACACTCATTTTTACTCGGACTCGGTAACGGCGGGGCTTGGGGCCAGAAAAAAGGGGTCTAAACTCAGCGGGAGATGTCCGCGTACCTGTGAATCCATCGCCCGAGCCGGCCAGTATATCGTTATATGGCAACCGAGATTAGAGAACAGGTGGGCCTGCTACGGAGCTAAGACAACTCAAGCTTGATCACCGTGCGCCAAGAAGGCCGATGTTCCTGTGCATTTTCTGCAGGATTCTGCGTCAGAGAAAGAAATATCGGGGGAGGGTGAGCCATGAGGCGGTCTTCTGACTATAAGCACCAAAACTCTGATCGACTATGGCTTCCGAGTACATCCCACAGACCCGTGAGCGTCCCTATAGTCTCTCTTTTACTCTTTCGCCTAATTCCCGCCCACCTGTCCGTCCAAACTTCCAAGATATTTTTACCCTGTACGATCTTGCCCAGTGTGCTAACCTATTCAAACTTATCCCCGACGCAGCATGTTCCGCATTCCCTACCAATACCCTTGCAATGACTACATGCGGACTTCCCCAACCGCCAGGCCCCACCAAATCGGCCAGGTCGACTGGCTGAGAGTCAAGCGAGATGTCACTCTGGGTGTGCTGAACCAGGATCTGCCATTGTCCGCCATTCAGGAAGCCGAAGAAGCCGAGACAGTGTCAAAGGTTGCGGAGGCTTTCTTGAAACACCAGTCTGGGGCAGAGGAGCCGGCTGCAACAGATGCAGCCGATTTTTCCGTACCCGTCGAGACTGATGCGGTTGCGGGGAGTAGTTGGCAGCCTTGGAGCGAACAGCCCATGCCTGTTGAGACAGGGGTGCCCGAGGCCGAGGAGGAGAATGACAATGACAGCCGCATGATGCGGAGAAGGCGGCAGCATTTGCAGGATCACCAGCGGGGTCATGCCCATGGACATGGACATTGATATTTCCCCCCTATTCCATGAGACTCTTGAGAAGCAGAAAAGCGGGGGTCACGTAGTATCGCTGGGCGTGATTCGCTTTATATTTCCAAGAATATACTGGATGAGACCAGCATTTATTTATGAGCTTGGCCACCCATTGTGATCGCTAGGAAAGCCATGAGAGCAGGGACCTTCTTCTATAGATCTCACCTATCAAGATATCATCTCTCGTGGTATTTTAATACAATATAGCTAGTTCCCACATAATTTCAGTGAGAATCCATAGCAAGTGGCAATGCAATAGATGGGTCGTCCTCACAGAAGGGGAGCAGGAATCATGGTCACTGGGGGGTATCTTCTGGGCGTGCAAGGTATTTCACAGGTTTTCATTCCATCTATTTCATGATGCCCTTCAAAAAAACCTATCCTAGTCTAATTCAACTTGTAACTGGACTATGCTGTTCTCGAAGTAATTACGAATAGATAGGCCATGAGAAAACCATGTGGGAGTATAGGCGGAGAAAAGCCAACCTCAAGTGTCTCCCATGACCGGGATCTCTCGTCTTGGATTTGTGCGGGCTGTCGTGAATAAGGTACCAAGTGCCTAAGCCAAAAGTATGTGCACGATCGTTTATCCACCTTCTGCAGATGATCCGCCATTGCTCAGCACGTGGTAAGGGTAGGCCGTGAGAGAAAAATCGATCTTCTACGCCAACCAACGGAGGCGATATTGCCTCGTCAAGCAGACGTGGAGTGCGGAATTCTTGCGCTACTTGTTTTGCTCCGCAGCTTGGTGGAAACTGCTGTGGTAACTGATCAGTGCAGCAGCCTTTTGCAAGGATCCTGTGTCCAAATCTGGAGTTCAATCTCCCCTTCAATATATATATGTACCCAAAAATGTTGAGCCAGTGAAAAATAAGACGAGAACTGTGCATATGCTAAAGGAATGCAGCAAACAAAGTATTATCAACCTATGCCGGTCGGTGTTGACTTGGGTCCTCGCCTGAGGTAGCAACAATGATAAATCCATTCAGACGCGCCACTCCTTCTTCAACTGATCCCTCCATGCGTCAAACTCCATCACCTCGCCATCAACAAGCATCTGGCCCTTGTCAAATTCCTTTGTCCGCTCTGGGATATACAAAAACTCCTTGACATGCTTCTGATTACACTTCTGAATGCCCATTGTCCCTCCCTCCAACAGCTTGAGACACTCTGCACAGAACCCCGTATCCATGCAGATCGGACACAGCGACATTCCATCGATTTTGGTCACTGACCGCCGGCACGGTCCATCACACGTCCATGCCGTGTTATCCTCGGGATCCTCCTTTTCGAAGTTGGAAATTGCTTGCGCGAGCGCGGTTACATTCTTCGAGTCACCAGCTGCGACCAGCGCGGTCATCAAGTCCCAAAGGCCAACAACATCGTTCTCCGGGTCATCATCGGAGAGAATCTGAATTCCTCGTTTTATCGATGGTCGGAACTGCGCCTGCGCTTTTTCGATTTGTCCACTCAACCGGTAGTACACGCCCAGACAAATCGCACGGGCGCTGGCAATGGTCCAGATCACCGAATCGGCCGAGGCCTGCGTGTTGGCGAGCTTTTCCAGCTTGGTCGCTATGGCAGTGGCTTCGGGTGTGCCCACTCCTGCGTCGAAGGCGTTGCAAAGGTACGCTCGGGCAAGTTCGTACGAGGCTCCGAGTTTGACGACACCGATGGCCGTCTCGTCCTTGGACGACGAGTACAGGGTCATGATCTTTTCCCAGCGTTTCACTGCCTTGGCCTGGTCCTTCATAAACTCGCTGTAGATACGCGCGATGGCCAATTCCAGTCGAGCCGCAGTGACTGTTTTCAAAGCCTTGCGGGCGGCTTTTGCGGCCGTTCGCCAAGATTGGACAAGGAAGTCAAGGTTATCTGTTGCCAGAGCTGCGTCGGCGGCAAAGATGAGGAAGCCCTTGGACTCATCGCCATCCGGATTGTCCCATATTGCCTGCGTTAGCGTGGAGATATCCTGGTCTGGCATGGGGGCGTCTGCAAGCTCCTTTAGGAACTTGATGGCCGCAGTATGATCGCCGTTGGTCGCATAGAGCTCGAGCAGAGCGTTGGTGCAATTCTTACAATAATGGGGAGCGTTCTCAAGTGCGCCCTTGAGCGCCTCCAAGCGGCCGTCCGGATTCTCCAGCTGCTTGTAGCATTCCGCCATCCGTTCCAGTATGAAATGAAGCCCGGGTTTGGCGTTTTCATCCTCATTGATACGCTCCTTCAAGATTTTTACAGTCACCACATCAAGAGCAATAGCTTTCTGCCATTCGCGTTGCAGGAAGTATGTGTACGCCATACCGGCTCTAATGAGCCACTCATCGGGTTGCAGTTCCAAGGCCTTGGAGAAGAGTTCCATCGCTTCCTGGTGGTGTCCGCGCTGGCGCAGAACCATTGCACAGCGCCGATACCACTGCCCCGTTTTCTCCGAGTCGCCGAATTCAGCGGCTTCGATGAGCTCCTTGGCTGATGCATCGACCGCGCTGTTAAGGCCGACTTCTGCCCCGTTGACAAACCTTTTGTAGCTCCAGACGACAGCTGCGACGGGCCAAGGTTGCCATTCGTCCTCTCGTACCCATTTCTTGACACTAAACATGGTTAATGGCTTGAAAGTTGTGACAGGGTCCGCCTCGGTAGACCTGATGAATTCTTGGTCCTCGGGTGGGAGAGACTCGAAAACCTCCGTGTTCTTCCACCACTTTCGGACTGCATCAATATAGGCCTGCCTGATCACCATGCTGACACGACCCACCCATTCGACCATGACCTCCTCCGACCTGACCATCAACAGGACCAACCGAGAGATCTCCTTCTGGTCATCCAGCGAACATTCCTCCGGCGTCGTATTTTCAAGATGGTAAACCCAGGTCCGCGCGGCATGCCGGAGCATCACGTCACGGTCGTCAGCCTTGCTCGCGAAGTCCTTGTCCACAAACAGCCGTAGGAGCGTCTTCAGAACATGCGCCTTGGCGTCGTAATATTGCACACCGACTGCAATATGACCCTTTCCGGCAGACACCTTGCCTTCCGTCTCGTCGCGGAAGAAGTCACCGATAGACGCGTGACAAAAAGTTGCGGTGGTAGTCTTGCTATCCGAGTTGAAGTCCGTAAAGTTATCAACGTCCTCAAATGCTTCTTCTTCCTCCTCCTCCCTTTCTTCTTCATCATCCGATTCATCGAACACACCCGGCTGTGTTGACATGTTCTGCAGTTCCGCCGTTGTGAGTCCATCCTCGCGGTCGAGAACAAAGAACGAAGCAAACTGCCGGCGCAGTGCTCCTTCAAGGTAAATCATACCATCGCCCTCGGGTGACTTTAACTTTAATATTGCGTCGATCTTTTCCAGAGTGAGTGGCTGCTCAGAGCAAGTCACCCAGGCTAGAATCTCGTTGAAGTACTCGAGCTCCTCGTCATTCGAGGAGGCCGAAAAACTAGAAAGGACATGCCGCAAAATCTCTTTGAGACCCTTGGGCGGATGCTCCAGCGCCTTGCGCATGCTACTTTCATTCCGCTTCTTCACGAGCTCCTGGAGCATGAGATTCACCCAGAGGAACATCCCCTCGGCACCAGCAGAGAGTTTCTCGACAAGCTCTGCACGCAGCTTGGCTGACACCCGGCGAAGGATAGGAGACTTCTTGATGCTCGCTTGGATGTACGAATTGATATCCCCGGAATTCTTCTGCGTCGTCACATAAATCGTTGGCACCTCGACCTCCAACCCCTCCAGTAGCTGATCGCTAATATGTGGTCTCCCCACAAGGGCAATCTGGAGTCTCGACTCCTCCGTCACTTCGTACAAATCTCTTGCGAGGCTTAGAAACGTCCGTCGCTCATCATCATACGCCTCGTCCACAGCGTCGAACAGTATATAGACACTGCCGTCGACATTTGCCTTCTTGATGAAGTACTCAACGAACAAAAGGCGCCACGCGCCCTCGAGGGTGCTGATCTTCTCATGGTCCTCAATGCTCGCTAGGTATTTCTGGTAGACTGGGTCGTTTTTGCTGATTTGGAATGCAAGATCGCGAAGAGCCTGATGCAGAGACCGTGTCTCGGGATTATCATCCTTGAAGAAAAAGTATCCCACAGAGACCATTTCTGTGCTCTGCACGTGCTGCGGGTACCTATCCTTTAGGAAGGATATGATGTTTGCCGAAAGGTATGATTTGCCTGCACCGGGATTGCCGGAGACAAAAATCACCGGTGTATCCTCCCTCTCCAACCACGCCTTGAAGACATCCTCCTCCCTCACCCAATCTCCCGTGCCCGGGATCCGCGACTTGTGGATCTTATCATACCAGTCCTGCGCGTGATCGACTTTGGACGGCCGCAGGACCTTGAGAACATGCGCCTGTAGCGCCTTCTCCCTCTCCTCACTGCTCTCCGTCTTCCCCTCATTAACACTGACCATCAAACTCCCCAGCATTTCCTGAACTTCGCCCACCTGCACGCTCATCTGGTTCACAGTCATTCCCGTCTCAAGGACCGTCGCGTTTGTCGACGAAACCGTCACCTCGATGCCATCAACCACCCGCCCCGTTCGCTTGGACTCCGTCAGCGTCTCAGCGCCGACCAGCGCGTCTTCGACGCCGGTAAGCTTATCGAGCTTCCCCATCGCCGCTTGGATCGCATCGTTGTTTCCGAGGAGGAAGTTCCGCGTAAATTTGAGGAGGCGGCCGCGCCGGATGGTTTTTGTCGAGAGCGCGAAGATTTCGATGAGTGTCACGAGGATGTCGCTGAGTTTCTCGCCGAGGTCTGCGCTGATCGACTCGCGGCTGTATGTTTTTAGTCGGATTGTGAAGTCCTACCATGTACAAGTCAGTATATATGCTCCTTCGCCGTCGCTCCGGAAAGTCGAAACCCTGCCCCGACCCCGAGTGTGGGTAATTACCTTCAAACTCCCCATCAACTCCGAAATAGCATCATAACTCCTCGAAACGCCCTTGGCCGCACTCATAAGATACGTGACAGCCCCAAAGACCAAACTCGACGGCGGGAAGACCATACTCGCTCCTCCCGCCGCCAGACTCCCGAAGAGCTCCACGGGGATCATCGCGGTCTTGAGCACATCGAAAATGACGCCGCGCTTCTCGCGAAACTCGCTGAACTGCGTATTTCGGGCATCGATTTCGCGCGTTAGGTCGTCGACGTTTTGGAGCTTGGCCAGGAACGCCGTGTCGAGTTTTTCGTCGGTGATTTCTTCATATTTCGAGATGGCGCGCGCGTATATTGCGGGGATTTGGGCACTAAAGTCTGGATGTGGAATGGTCATCCTGATCAGTGTGCTGGAGATAGAGTGGGGGGAATTGTTGTTGTTGTTGTAGATGGTGAGTCCTGCTTAGGTGCACAGGAAATACCCCGCGAGTACGACGAACCTACGAGGCTTGCTGTCGCCTTATGTATCGCGGGACAGGACAGGGAAGACCATAGGGCGAGCGACATGATTCGTATTGGGCGGCGAATCAAGTCTAAAGTATCGTGTGATTCCAGACCAAGACCATCTTTCCCCCTCAGCCCTTCAGCTCGGCGGGGTAATGAGCGGGACTTGTCGCGTTTGCGGTGTCTCCATTCGACCAGGCTAGCGGGCTGTCCGCAGGTGCGTCGGCTAGGTGACTCTGAGGCACTTGGACCCAATCTTGGGAATCCTCAATTTACACGTATTGGATCTTGGAAGGGCCAGACCATGGGGCAGAGTGACTGCCTAGGCGCAGATGTGCAGAAAGAAAAGTGGATTAAAATTCTTATCAATCATCATCATCAGACCCGCCAAAGACAAAAAGCGGACACGGACCGAGGTATCACGAATCAATGCAATGTGCGAAGTGCGAACGCCAACTGCTAACTGTCGAGGCGGTTTTACAACCCGAAAAAACAAACCGCAACAACCTTATTTTGGCTCTGGGGCGACATACCCAGTGCCAATCTCTCTCAACTCGGCGTTTTTCTTCTTCTGTCGGCGGAGGATAAACCATGCTGCGAGCAAGATCAATGCCAGACCGGCAACTCCTCCGACCACGCCTCCCGCAATCGCTCCAACGTTTGGACCGTCGTCTTCCGGGTTGGGGTCATCTGTGCGCGCGGGATCGGGTGTAGTGGTTGTGGTTGTGATGAAAGTGGAAGTAGTCGTCGTCGTCGTCGGGGTACGGGTCGTCGTCGTCGTGGTATCGTCGGTGTCGGTTGTGAAGTCTTCGTCGACCGGTACTACAAACTCCCGTTAGCGATCAGATGTTCGCAATGGAGAAGAATACATACCGAGAGTAAGCTGTGTCCCGACGAAGCTGCGATAAAGGGTTGTTGGATTGTCCGCATCCATGCACCAGGCCATCGTCGCCGACCATCCGTTCGAGGGCTCGGCCTGGTACATGGTGGTTTCGACGCATGGGTTATTGTTTTCACTATCCGACCGGTGTTAGCCGAGGCCTTCCCGGGTAGACAAGGGGCCCCTACCATGTATAGGTCGTCCCATCCTCGTACACCATCATACTCTGCTCACATCTTTGTCTGAAGTCGCAGTTGCCGGCGCTCTCGGTCGGGCAGCAAACGCCATATGTGCTTGAGACGAGGAACTCGTATTCGTCGCCGCAGACGATGGTCGCAACGGCCGTACCGGAGGAGTAGTATCCGACGACGCTGAGCTCGTTTGGTGCCGGGCTCCAGGTGGAGGTGATGGAGCTCGCCGTGAAGCTGACGGTGCCTGACATTGAGGTCGACGACATCCTGGCGGTGGTGTGACTTCGTTAAGACCGAGTATTCGAAGGATGGGCGCTCGAAGACAAATTCCAATATTCTCGAATCACAGTCAACCGATCTTCACCCACGACCAGGAACCGTTGGAGATAGACGTGAGGAGAAAACAAAGTTGGAAGCCAAAGATCGGAAAGTGCAGCACACCTCCTGAGGCTCCCTCGTCCACTCCCCATGCCGCCAGGACACAGCCTTTTGAGTTCGGCAAAAACAACCAAAATTCATAAGCGCTTCTGCATCTCTCTGAATCACACCATCTCATTGGCTGTCATTGCTCCGTGGCGTGGACTAATCTCTCAGGGCCTCGTATTCATCCTGCGCCAAGCACATTTGGACCAATGTCGGTGCGACGGCTGGTCGGGCGCTTTTCTCAGTTCTGTTGCGCTGGCCAGGGTTGCGGGCAATGCATTGCACAAGTTCCTTCTGTACAGTTCTGACAGGTTGCGGACATGGTTGTGCGCAACGTGAGGTGAAACAGACGAGGCTGAGTCGTGTCAGAGTGAGCCCGATGCGATGGGCCTGTGGCTGGGTTAGTAACATGGCAGCCATCCAGCACAGGCAGTAGACCCGCTCCCGAGGGAAGGATCAGCAGGGTCCGAATTGCATGTCAACGCCATGGCGAAGCTCGAAGACCGTCAGCAGTTGTTTGTCGACCACCCCCTTCGCTTTGATTTGGTGGTTTCAAGAAACAACTTCACTTTTGATAATGCACGACGCTTGTTCGAAGTTCGCATTGTGTGGAGGAAGCCGCAGGAAATCCGGCTCGCGGTATAAGTACCCCCATGCTTGCACATCTCCTTTAGCCACAGAGTTCATTCAGTCGTTCCACACTTCCTTTAGCATTAAGAAACGCCCAAGTTAACCTACATCCCAGAATCGCCGCTTCCGATTGCAGATCCCTTTGTTGACTGTGCCAACTGCCATTGTCTTCGACCACCACGCTCTCCAGTCGAGGAGTCTTTGTTCGCCAATTCGTGAGAATATCCTCCACGAAGTAGTACCCTGCGCATTTTGACTCGACCGGAACGTCGCCACGGAACGAGTTGTTGGTAGGTGTTCAACATTGGGCGGTAGAGCAGGTTTTCAAGCTCCTTCGGGGAGGAGGATGAGAAGTCTCCACGGGACATTAAGACTATGAAGCTTATCGAAAGAGGCGAACGAGCCAAAGCTGCAGTCCACCGTAATGATCTGACCCCTAGCGGATGATATTGTAAGGCTCTCGAGGGTTGATTTAACTTGCGCCAGCGAGTCGTACGGGATTTTGCGGGATACACGCAACTCCGTCTCAACAAGACAGGGTTGGTAGGGTAGTGTGTGTAAGTCTGGGAGGCAAACAAGGGGGCGTTTCAGGTACTATTCCTCGATATGATGGCAGTCCAGTAAAGTGATGGGAAGAGGAGACGTAAGTTCATCAAGGCACTCGACGAAACTCCCTGAAATTATGCCTCCAGCGTGGCGTAGGGAAAGCGGGTACATGAGGAAGGACAGAGGAGCCCAATGTTCTGCTTCATAGATCAAGAACTCCTCATCATGCAGGGCGTCGACGGACGATAGCCGAGCAAGAGGGACGGCATTTGCCGATTGCAGATTGCTGACGAATATGGTATTATTGATGTCCTCTTCGTGTATCTTTAGGTGGCTGACATTTGGAACATGATACAGAAGAAGAGCTGTTAGAGCGGATGGATTCGACTCAAGGAGCTGTTCCCGCCAGACATCGAGCGACACAAGAACATTCGGTATGGAGTCACATAAGCGGCCTATGTCGAGCAACTCCTGCGCGTCGAAGTCTTTGTGAGAGCACTCCCAGCAGTAGAATTGAGGAGATTTCTGGATACAGAGCTCAAGGCGCTGACTCCGATGCCCAAGAGGCGGGTTATCGGAGATCGTTCTGAGCAATTGATAGAAACTCCGGGGGATATGGTATTCCCCTTGGATTCTCACTTGGCGATAGAGGAGCGATTGAGCGAGCTCTGCGAAAGTCTTACTTACCTGGGCGGCCTGAGCGAGAGTAGACGGAGCGGTGTACGGAGTAGAGGACGATCTCTCGCACGAGCTCGATTGGAAGTGTTTTGCCAAATCGCTCCATGAACGCCGAAGACGAGTTGCAGCGTGGAAGCGGGGAAGGCGCAACTGAAAAAGCTTCACGGGTGCATCGCGCAGCGCCATCCGCCAATCATCGCTTTGCTGATTTAGCGACCTTGCCTGAACAAAGCTAGCGTCTGGCCACTATTGAGTCTTGGCGCTGACGGCCGTCTCGAACCTCCTTCCTGTTTCGGAAGGCCCCTGGTTGACCAGGCACAACTTTGCCCTGTGCCTGGGATAAGTCCGTTTATGTGTGTGCACTTGGATAAAGCACAGGCCAATGCGCACGTATTCTGGCGACAATCTGAAGCTTGGCTGCATCGTGCTTCCAAATCATCCCCCCACCGATCCGATCCCTCGGAAGGAGGGCCGAATGGGGAGAATCAGCCGGCCAATAAGCTTATTTCGAAATAAGGATCGACAGGCAACTTCGGATGGTTTCCGGGGCCGCTGCTGGATCCGGGATCCGGAGGGGTTCCCAGTGGAATGGCTCGAGACCAAATTCAATACTTCAGGCACAGAGCTATTGTCACGGGGAGGTACAATAGTCCTCACTGACGGGTACGTATGTCCATCTGGAAAGTCGTCAACAACGGGTGGCTGACCGCTGCAGACCGAAATTGAGTTCCCGTCCGCATGGCCCATGGCCCATGCCGTCGCCATCACTATCACAGGCACGTGTCGATCGTGCACATGCAGATCATCAGGCTAAGCAGAAATCTGTAATTCTTCCTCGAACACTGGCCCGCTGCTCCGCCTGGCAGAGTACTTGCGTTGCACTGATAATCAGGCTCTGACTCGCGCTCTATATCAGGCACTCACTTCGCCATAAATCTCGTTCGAATCGGCAGAAACGTCCGCCCTACAGGATCGCCGCATCGAGAGAAGCAGACAAGACAAAACAAAACAAGACACATTCACAATGAAGCTTTCAATACTTGCCCTCGCCGGCCTCGCCTCGGCAAACATCCACATTGGCGCCCACCTCAACCTGCACGGTCTCCACGACCTCCTCGACCCGAGTAACTGGAAATCCGCCGAGTCGGGAGATGCCCGCAGCCCGTGTCCCATGCTCAACACCCTCGCAAACCACAACTACATCCCTCGCGACGGCCGCAACATCACACGTCCGATTCTCGTCAATGCCCTCACCAAAGTCCTCAACTTCAACCCCGAGCTCGCCAGCGGGCAGTTCGATAATGGGCTCCTTGGGAATCCAGAGCCGAATGCGGATTACTTTGATCTGTATGGCACCACCATCCACACCACCCGCCCACCTATCTTTTCGATCTATACTAATCCTAGTGTAGCGACATGCTAAACCAACACAACACCCTCGAACACGACGCCAGCCTCACCCGCCAAGACGCCTACTTCGGCGACGCCAGCAGCTTCAACCGCGCCGTCTATGACCAGTCGCGCGCCTACTGGACCGAAGACACCCTGACGGCCGCCATGCTCTCCAACAGCAAGGTCGCCCGCATGCTCGACTCCAAGGCGAAGAACCCGACGTACACCTTTACTGCGCAGCAGGACCAGATTAACCTCGGTGAGGTTGGTGGGCTTATCGCGGTGCTTGGGAGTATCGAGGAGGGGACTGTGAGGAGGGATTTTGTGGAGTATTTCTTTGGTGCGTATACCGTCCTCCTACTTAGTACTATCGTTAGGTTAGATGTCTCCAGGGGACAGCTGGCTAATATGGCTTGGATTCCAGAGAACGAACGCCTCCCCACACCCCTCGGCTGGAAGATGCGCAGCCAGGAACTCACAGCCGACGACATGGCCAAGGTCTCTGGCATGATCTCCAAGGGCACGACCCTTACGACTGAAGCGGCCGCGGACTCTGGTGCTGCGCAGAGGAGGAGGGCGTACTAGATCTACCTGTCGTCTCTCGGATAGATGGCAGTTTTGTTAGTTTCTCTTTTCAACCATAGAGCTAGTTTAATATATTATTTAATTACTTCTATGATATCTGCCGGTGGTGCGCATTTTAACCAAATTCGTAATGCCTTGTTTTAGTGTTGTCAAATAATAGAGCCTCCTGGGCTAACTGTTATAATTCCCAAACGAAAGACTTCCAGCTACATGAGTATCACTAGATAGTGTGGTTTCTGCTTTGCCGACATTCTAATTCTGCATAAAAACTGAATGGAGTGGCGTGCAGGCAGCATCATGGACACGGTCTGGGAATGTACTGTTACAGCCATTTCTCCAGCTACGAGGTGACTCTGGAGGTGAGAATTATATCAAATTCTAAGCATGAAGAAGGAATAAAACTAATTATAGTAATCAAAGGATCTTTGTGTGTGTTGCGCAGCTACCTGCTAAAGTAGTAATACCTATAACATGAAGGCATGCAAGGGTAAGGTTCATAGTAGTGGTTATTACAACTGTGAACCGCAGCTAGTATAACTACGGACAATATATATATAAAGTAGAATATAAGGGTTTAGAAGATATATATTAGATTATAGCCAAACTAATTACTAGTCTTTATTATATAAAGTCCTATAGCTATAATACATAGTTTATATATTATATATCCTAGTAAGCAGGAGCTATAGTATATAGGTATAATACCTAGGTCCCGCAGCTACAATAATTTGAGTTGTATCTGCCTATCGCCCGTAGCCCCAAGTCGAAGAGCCACACACAGAACAACTAACTGCGACCCGGCTAGGGCAAGCCACCCTGCCGCCTGGCCCCCGCCAAACAGGATCTCGGACCACCATTTCATGCTCCAAGGCGGAATAGGTGGGAACAAATTTGGCATGTCAGGTGGAGGTGGTCTCGTTGGTAGCGGTCTCATCCGCACGGCCTGCGAGCAAGCTAGACATATCCATGCGATCACCTGGAGTCCTAAACCTAGTGTGCTTAGATTGCACGGGTGATCTGGAAGACCATCACGTGGTTGGGCAAGCATGAGCTTGATCTGGGGGATGAATGCCAAGAGGGAGGTAAGGAGACCGGTTATTTGGACTGGAATGGCATAAAATGCGTGAAGGACGATGGTGAAGACGTTGTCCTCCTCTTCTGTCAGCTGCTTGAGCAGCCAAAGGGCGCATGGGAGGAGAATTGCTGCGTGAGTGATAACAATCGCGAGGGTCGCGGTCGTAGACGGCGAGTCTGTCTGGTACGTGTCATTGCGAAACGCTGCGTAGACACGGAACAAGATGATAGCTGCCACCCAATGCACCAAGGGTTGTAGGTACACGACGAGCGAAGAAAACGCGTCAAAGCCCTGTAGCTCGCCTTGACGGAAGC
Source organism: Aspergillus pseudodeflectus (assembly GCF_044049435.1). Classification (NCBI taxonomy): domain Eukaryota; kingdom Fungi; phylum Ascomycota; class Eurotiomycetes; order Eurotiales; family Aspergillaceae; genus Aspergillus; species Aspergillus pseudodeflectus. The sequence goes on along the minus strand of NW_027263824.1, from coordinate 200,396 downwards.
ACTTCCAGGCCGATGAGCTGGAATAATTATCTAGTCGAGCAGCCAGGTGTGCAGTGGCACTGATTGTGAGCAGAACAATATACCAGCCGGATATTCCGGCAGTGCCTCTGCGGTCGTTGACGATCCGGATGACTTGGGGGATGTAGGAGGCGGCCACGAATAAGCTAATGAGACTAAACGTTCCGTCGGTTAGTGTTGATCAGTTGATCGGATGGGGACAGGAGAGTATCGAATACAGATCAATCGTTGTGGCCCTGGGGTGTTGGGCCTCAAGGGCGCAGAGTCTGGAAGTCATGGCAAGTAGGCCGGGGGGGGGGGAGACGGCGGACGGAACAGAATGGAGTGCCCAGTTGGCCTCTTGTATTTCGGCAAGCGGGCAGATTTGGCGGGCTTTGCAATTTCCAGCCAATCCCAGGCGCTCCTTTGGCGCCAACTCGCCGCCACAGTCCAACGGGGTCGAGGTTGCGGTGTAACCCAGTCAATCAGGAGGAGTTCAAGCCTTCAAAAGGGTTCTTTCTCGTTCTTTCTCGCGATCCCAATATACATATATGTACTGAGCCCCAACGAGCTATTTCCTTTCTAGGAAATACAATCAAGTCCCGTCCGGGTCTATAGCCTTTCTCAAGGCGCGAATGGACAATTCCGCGATGTTACAGGGGTGGGTTGAGGGTGTTCTGCCAGCTCGATTCCTTGCTCTTCTTCTTGGGCTTAAAGGGCCCCTTATGCAAGTGGCGAGGTCGGATTGGTCGCGTAAGCAGTCGATATTCGCTCGCAGCGGTAACCTCTCTTGGCAATCAGCAAGATCACAGGAGCCATAGTCATGGCAGCCAGTGAGGACAATCAAAGATGATTTTGGCTGACCGACAATACCTAGCCCTATCGCTTAGTTGAGGACGCGCTTTGCTACAGGGCAGCTAGTAGTGCAAGGTGCTACGACCACACCTTCAGCAACCACCAAGTTACGATATATGAATCTAAACTAAGATAAGAGAGACACATTCAACAGCCACGGAAATATACTCAGACTACCGCTATATTCACAAGTCTGCACATGGAATGGCGTTTTAGAGGCTCAGCGCCGTGGAGTTGGGAGGTTTCCAGACTGCCAGATTTTATTCCAAAGGAGGATATTTGTCTTTACCAATAAGCATTGAGATTTGGACTGAAGTTCAAAGCGCGGTTTCAATTGTATACTATTATACCATCTCGGCCTAGGCTTCAATGCTGTCCACCAACGGGTCAGGAAGCAACACTTCATCTCTCTTAACCCAGCGATCTTGTATTCCAATCTTCACCCTGTTAGCAACCACAAACCCTGTGCGAAACACGCGGTCCAGCAAAGAGACTATTTGAGACCGTTGAGCGGGATCTCGAGCCCGGGACCCTGCAACTGTAAGCGGGAAGAACAGCATCACCCCCGGTATTTTGTACTGGGACAGTATTTGCTCTGCTAGTTCTAGGATTGCACTGAGATGATCGGAAACGTCCATAGGGCAAAGTACTGGCGCTGGAATGTTGTTCCAGTAGGGAAAGTAGTCAAAGTTGCCCGAGAGAAAGATAAGCAGAGCGTGGTAGTATAGCAGAGATAGATCAATGTATCCATCGAAACAGCCTTGCGATAGATGTAGCAGCGCCTCTGTGTGCCAATTGTATATTGTTGCTTGGATCTCGAGTCCCTCTGTTGCAAGTATAGTTATTGAAGCGTCCGTGTAGCGGTCTAGTTCAGGAACACTTTCAACAAGAGAACGGGCTCTAACCTTAATGTTAGCAACGAAAAGGCTATTTTAGGAATTTCAAGGAAGCTTACCGCAAGCTGAAGGCTGATGTCTGGATCATTAGGATAGTGATCTCCTCCATAGGCTCCCAGCGCGTAGTGATATCTGAATCACTGCATACATGTAATTGAAGCCAGCATTGTTGGGAAAGGATAGTCTCTTCGTTATACAACAATGACCGACTGGCTTCGAGAACACGAAACAAATCATAGAATGCCCGGCGAAGCGATGACTTGCAGCCGCTTGGTCCAACAAGTTGTAGCATCTTCGATGTTCCGTAGAGCATATGCTTCGCCCAGCCCTCGCCAGAATGATCCGAAAGTAGCTGCAAATGAGTTAATGGGCCTATATGAGAACAGGGATAATATCTCGCAGCTCCCATACCTCGAAAAGCCCTAAGAAAAAGGTGGCCCAAAGCACGTCATCTCTTTGCACCACGTTCTTGTCCCCTAAACACTCCTGCAACGCCACCATAGACATATGGTAGGATCTCATAGCAGCCACTTTTTCCTTAATGGATGCACGCTCAACATTATTCCGATTTGCGTGCAGTGCACCAACTGCCATCACTGCCTGATGTAAGACTGGGGACGTCGAGATTAGAGGGAGTAGGTCCCAGATTATGAAAGGAAACCCCATAGTGAACGCATTATGTTGAACAAAGTCAACAAATGCATCAAGAAAGCAGGTGGCCTGATTCCTCCTGACAACATTTGTCAGACGACTTCGGGTGTCTGGCTTGCCGGGGTGGTGGCTCTGTTGGACAAATACAACTTTGTTATCGGTCTGCTGTTGCTGAACGCATGCCATCTTCTTTCGGGTACAGTAGACGCATGGACTGCCTCCTTCACACTAAACCTTTTAGCAGCAGTACTTCTTGGGAGGATTTCTCCACAATTATTGGGACAAACATACCTTGATGCGCCGATGAGCACAGGCGAGGCACCGCTTCACCTTCCTCCGTTTATCCAGGGGTCCGACGGCTCTTGTTGGAGACATTGCTATTTATGGTCGTCTATCTGGTTCGTAACCGAAACGGATATTTTCGTGCGATCAATCGCAAAAACACTCAACTTAAAGAGGCCAACCTGTCAGCCTCCTATTCCGGCGCTAGCCCGGATTAGGATACAATAGAACGCAATTTCCACTTTGGGGTTAGATCCGTCAGCGCAGACAACCTACGAGTCCCTACCAAGATCCAGAATTCATCTTCCGCCTGATAAGTTCTATTTTGAGTAATACTAGATCTAACCCGTGGGCCTTGGATCTTTCCCCGCTATCAAGTGTATATAAAGCCATGGTAGCACTGGTTGCCCTTACCACTAAGCCTCGCGACCGCCTATTCTTCCAGAAGACGGAGTCTATCAAAGAACCACAATGTTCAAACTCCCCTACCTTCTGTCTCTTATGGCAGCATCAGTCTCTTCACTCCTCTTCCCCAAACCCCTTGGCCCCTACGACGTCTACCGCAAAACCACAAAACTAGTTGACACCACCCGAACCGATCCCTTCTCCCCTAACCAAGACTACCGCGCAGTCCTAACCACAATCTTCACTCCAACAATCTGCTGCACCCCCCTCGAACCAAGGCCCTACATTCCCGCCGCAACAGCAAAATTCTACACGGATCTCTTCACCACATATGGCCTCACCATCCCCGACGGCGCATTAACCTCACTGCAGCTGCAGACCTGCGCAGATCCCCCAGGCCCACATTCAAGGACCCAGCCCAGAAAATTCCCTATAATTATCTTCTCGCCCGGCCTTGGCACAACTCGCCTCTTCTACACCATCCTCGCGCAATCCCTGGCAAGCGCTGGATATATCGTCGTCTCCATCGATCATCCCTATGATACGGAGTTCCTTGAGTTCCCGGACAGAACCGTCGTGACCGCCGCGAATATCACAGATGACCTTGTCCCATTGGATGTTGACGCTCGTGCGCGCGACATGAGCTTTGTACTCGACCAGCTGCGCCTAGGCGCTATGGGTGTTCGGGTCAGTAGGACTGCGGATGTCGCTGTCCTCGGCCACTCACTCGGTGGTGCCGCAGCAGCCGAAGCGATGCGGCAGGATTCTCGGTTCCGTGCGGGGATTAATCTGGACGGGTCAATGTATGGGCCTGTAGTCCGCCAGGGACCTGGGGATGATGATGAACGGCCTTTCTTGCTCTTCGGTCATGAGAATAAGACGCATGTCACCGATCCTTCGTGGGCAGAGTTTATTCATAATTGGGGACATGGCGGGGTGGTGGAGCTGGAGTTGGAGAAGGCGGCGCATTATACATTCTCGGATTTGCCGTCTTTACTGGATCTTTTGGGCTTGGATGGGAGGCAGGTGCCTGCGGTAAAGGCTATGATTGGCTCTTTGGGTGGGGAGAGGGCGTTGGAAGTTATCCAAGGTGTGATTAAAGGGTTTCTGGAGGAAGGGTTTTGCCAGGGTTCGCCAGAGAGGCTGCCGAATTACCTAGAGCTTTATCCGGAGGTAGAGGTCGTAAAAAAGTGCTAGTAGGGGAGAGCACTCGCTTTTTTTCTTCTTCCAACGCTGAGGACGGAAAAGATATAAATAATTAGGCTGAACACATCTGTTGCAGGTAGTACTTATTTATATTATGCCCTTCAAGGACTATTCACACCCAATATAGAAGCAGTCATATACCATCATAAACTAATAAACATATCCAGAAAAATACATAAACAGCACAGCTTATGGCCCGGCGCTGGACTATTGACATAGACAAGTAGGCAGTAACATACCTTCAGTTCTCAATAACTAGATTAGCCCGGGCTAGGGGAAAACATAATGTCCCACTGACTCGACCACCAACTTCACCAAAGGAACAACCAGCGCCTCGAATGTCCTTGAGGTTGCGGGATATTTCATCCGCATTCTAGAGGGATTTGTCAAGACACCAGAGTACCAGAATGCGCCCATCCCCACCGACGCGCTCGTAAGGGGCATGGGTATCGTTGAGAACCACCTATGGCAGTCCTATGGGGACACCGTAGTTGTGAAGGACTAGAGGTTGGCTGTGAATATTGTTCTAGAGGGTGACTAGGTTACACTTTTATTCTTTCTGTGATCAGCTACAATTAATGTACCAGTTTAATGACGGGTATGATGAGCCGCGCAAGATCAAAAGTATCTAGAGAATCCAGAGAAGAGCATAAAGGTAGAGTTATTAGGTTTGTTTTAAGATCAGGTTTTTAACTGCTTGAACTGTACTTGAAAAATCCTAGAAAGAGAGAACATTCACTATGTCAAGAAAGCAGCCGCCCTTTCATAGATGTCATCTTTTGCACGTTCCTGGATAGATCCCTTCGCATAATCCTTATCAAATGCATGCTCACAGCCCTCATACCGGTGCATCTCAATATGCTTATTCGTCTCATTTCTTATCCTATTCCCGAGTGGCTCCCCTTTAAGATAAAGTTAATTACAAGTAACAGTAACAAGAAAGATCCTACCCAAGAACTTCTTCGCTGGGATTATAGCTAGTAAAGTGAGACACTCTTTACATCTTCGGGATTCGCGTAATAACATTGTATGAAAGCATCTAACAGCTCGACGGGCGCAGGATCTATTGATGTATCAGGGGCAGTCTTCTCCGTGTTCTCTTGGATCATGTCTGTAGGAGGATAGATCACGAGGACATTTTAATGTGCCCTGCGGGAAGGCCACCAAGCTAAGAACCAGGGAAAGGATTCCCCCTACACTAAAACCAGGGATCAACAGCCAGGAAGTGTTGAATTTCTCCAGGTATGAAAGAACCAAGCGAAACCGCATCTTCAGCGTCATGGACGGGAGCGGGGAATTTATTTTCTAGTAAGAGTTAATAGGAGCAGTCTAGAACTGCAAACCCAGTTGTTTTAACAATGTATTTGCAGAACTGGTCGTCACTTCCGTGTAGAGGGTTCACGAATCCGCTACCGTGGAAGTTGACGAGGACCGGGGCAGGGGTAGCCCTGTTGAGGGTGTTGTAGGCATGAATTCGAATAAAGCGTCCTTTGTCCTGTGAGGGGATCTGAAGTACCTCGTTTGGATGAGTAGTAACACTGTAGCTCTTCAAACCAAATGCGCGAATTGGGTTTGCGATATTAAGTAGGTCGCTTAAAGAATACATCACGTTCTGTAGATGATTGGATTTAGAAAGGAGATGAATTTATTGATTAGATGAAAGGGATAGATCTGTAAATCTACAGCGCAATATAACCCGCACGACTACCAAGCCCAAGAGCAACACACAAAACAACCAGCTGTGACACGGCGAGCGCCAACCACCCAGCCGCAAGCCCACCCCGGAAGAAAAACCCAAACCACCATTTCCAACCCCAGGTCTGAACGGGCTGAATCCAACTCTCTACATTTGCCGGCCACGGCAACGGGCGGGGCCTCGTCTTCCACCCCTGCGAGGCAGCGAGGAGTGTAAATGTGAAGACTTGAAGACCAAGGCTTAGTGTACTTAAGCTGCCCTAACCAAAAGGAAGAGTATCACGAGGCCGTGTGAGCATAAGATGAATCTGCGGGATAAATGCTGTGAGCGAGGTGAGGAGGCCAGTTATCTGGAGAAAGACTTCCAAGAATGTGTGGAGAATGAAGATAAAGGTGTTATTAATGGGCCCCTCCTTGTCTGTCATCTGTTGGAGGAGGTAGAGAGCAGACGGGAGGTGATGGCGGCGTGTGTGAGGACGATGGCGAGGATGGCGGAGTTGGAGGGTGTAGTCGCGCTGACGTGACTTTCATGTCCAGAGGAAGCCCTTGTACGAAAGGCGACGTAGAATTCGAGCAGGATTATAGCGGTCACCCAGTGCACGAACGGCTGGATATACACGACAAGGGCGGAGAAACCATTAAGCCCTTTTAATTCACCATGGCGGACGCACTTCCACGCTTCAGAGCTGGAAATGCTATTTACACGAGCAGCGAGGTGTGCGGTGGCGCTGGTCGACAGGAGAATAATATACCAGCCGGAGATTGCAGAGTTTGTCGCTTTGTGGCTGTTGGCGATTTGGATAACTTGCGGGATGTACGAGGCGGGAACGAGCAGGCAGACGAAGCTAAAGAGTTGCACACAAAGTTAGTATGTTTATTATGAGCGAGGGGGGTAGCCTGGTGGGATGGGAGCGAGTACAGGTCAGCTGTTGTGGCGAAGGGGGATTGAATGTGTAGCTGGCAAAGTTGGGATGGTGGCATGGTGAGGCTAACGGAGGACCATGTTCAGCCGAACGGGCAAGCGGCTCGGGGTCTCTATATCTCTGGTGGGACCGAGGACTGTAGCTGTCGGCTGGTGATGGTTCGATTGGAACGCTGTGTTTTGAATACGGTGACAACGGTAGACCTTGAGCGGAGATCAAGATCGGGGAAAAAAAATAACTTATGATTCGGAGGGATTAGTGATGAGATTTTAATAGGCCTGATTAGATAGATGCCCTTTAACGCAACTTTACTTGATCTCCAGGCCACGAATCGGCCGTGCTCGCCAAGAGATGTATAGGGTGTTATCCCGCTTCCTAGCTTAGGTCCATTTTCCTCTTTAGAAAAAGACTTCGGAGATTACTGGCCTGGAGATTTCATGTGACGCCTCGCGAGTGCCAGGGGCTCATATGCCTTCCCCAAGTCCACAACAACCCGACACGGCCATCCCGGTCATCATTCATCCCCATGCGATAGCCTTCGCTCCACCCTCTGCATCTGTTCCCTCCACCGCTTGATGGCCTCCTCCCTACTCATCTCCGGTACGTCAGTGTGCGGAGCCTGGAGAGGCTGATGGAGAAGCCTGACACTGTAATCAACACCTTGCTCAAGATCAATTCCCTCCGTTCTATAATTCTTCTCCCATTGCAGGGCTTTCCATATGTCTCCGAGCGAAGGCGCCCTCTTTGTGGGGACAACGACTTTATACATGCGACGCTCAACCTCGAATCGGGGATCAAGCCCCTTGCGTAGCAGGAGGTGGAGGAGTTTCCCGTCACCGTGCAGCACGCCATATCGCATTATGGTTGGGTGCGTCCCCTTCGTCGGGACGATGGACCAGCGGTGTGAGTCGTCGCGCGCGCCGTGATGGAGTAGGAGAGAGATGAGCTCGTGGTCGCCCTTCTTCGCGGCGACGAGGAGCGGCGCGTCCTCGTTTTCATTGTACGTGGTGGTTGGATCATACCCGCGCTCTAGAAGGGTCTTGAGGATGGGCGTTCCCGCTTCGGGAGTCCATTTTCTGATCGCTTTGGCGATTGGGCCTTCGGTAAGCCCTCTTGGTCGGAAGGATGGATCGAGAGTCGTTTCGTTTAGGATGAACTCGACTGTGCTGAGATCTTGGAGGAAGATGGCTCTGAGGAGGCCCTGATACATTAGTGGCTGTCTGTCGCCGTTCCAGTTGTCGAGGATGAGGTCGATCATCGAGGTGTTTTTGCCCATCACGGCGGCGCGGACTGCGAGTGTCAATTCGCCGAGGACGCCTTCGTCGGTTTCGTCTTTGATATGACCCATCCATACTTCCATTGCTTCGCGATTGCTGTGTTGCACCGCTGTCGCCAGGAGATGAGTGCCCTCGTACGGAGCATCAAACGCAGGAGGGTAGTTGAATCGCAGCAGCATCTTGATTACATCGTTGTTGCCAGACCTCGCGGCAAGTTTCAAGGGTCCAAGATTTAACCGGACAGTGAAGAGAGGTGTCCTTCCGCACTCTTTCAGCCACTTCTCCATATCAACCAGATCCCGATCTTGAATCGCCCTGCACACCAAAAGGCTATAGTACATCGACTCGGTGGACTCCTGCGCCCACATATCGTGCCATCCATCAACGGGTACCTTCCGCCGATGCCTGTGAATATCGACGTTCTGCGTCGCCGCCAAGTTCCACGGGTTGAACTCGCCGAGCGCGGCGCCGGCCATCAACTGATCTACGACGCGCGGTTGGTCGTCACGGCGTATATTCTTGAAAACGTCCAGCTGTTGCATCTCGCTCAGCCAGAGGTAGAGGTAACAGCGAGGCTGAGCGCCTGGAGCTGGCTCCATATCCCTTAGGCGCTTCAGGTACTGAATTCTGATATCGTGTGGGAATCTCAACCACCTTTTCCCCGGCTTATCTAACGCTCGGAACTCATACATGAGTCCGTTGTGGCTCTCAAAGTCAGCTCTGTTTGCGATGATATGGTTGGCATGTTGTTTAAAAGTCTCTAAGCAGGGTTAGCTGGAGGGAAGATGGCATCCAGTTTGTATGGAGGTACGCACTGCAGACTTCTCGGAGCCACATCATCTCGTAGATGTTCGATTGCTTGCTCATGGCGCAAAGGATCAGATTGAGGATCTCCCAAGGAAGCTCGGCAAGTCTCTTTGGTTGTGCCATGTCGCCAATTTGCTGTTCGTGCGTTGTACAGTCCGCGTTGTCGATGTTAGGAAATAAGCGGATGTAAAGATGAGGAGAATCAAAATGTTTCAGGCAATAGTGGGCTTTCCAGTTCTCAGTCGGGCATACTCCTCCGGGGTGGCAGCCTTTGTTCCTTTCATTCAAAGCCTTATCCAACCATGGCCAGGGGTGACCGAACAAACACATCTCACACCATGGCTGTCAGCAACGTCCGAAAAAGGGTTTCTAATCCCACAGTGTCGAGTGAATCGGGCAATAGCGATAAATGAACTTTCTAGTTTGCAAGGCATCGCATGGTCCCTGAAATAAGTCACTCGACGAGGATGGAGTCCCGACCTCAACTTGCGCAACACAGCCGAACTCGCCAGCTGGCTTGGATGGGGGTTAGCTTCTGCCAGTCTTTGTCTCCTTTGCGGCGGTTAGTTCATCTCTTGCTCTTCAACACGTGCGGAATTCTGCTTCGTCTTCTGTCGTTTGCGACCTGGGATTCAGTACCTTCGGAGGCAAAGATAGTCTAGACCATGATGAATAAGGATAAGTTCCGCAGCCAATTTACCATCTCTGAGGCGCCAAGTAGACGTCTATGGGCCAGGTCACTTTAGCAAGACCGTGTCTGGGCCCTAAGGCCCCATACTCTATGAGTTGCGGTCCTAAACTCCAACCACCCAGGTCAATTCCACCGGCTCTGTTGCGATATGACCAATGACCACATCAAGCTGAATGAAAGTCCGCCAGGTGGTCCAGGGAAATTGCCAAAACTGATCGTCAAGCCAAGATTCAGAATTTAACCGTTTCCCCGGATTCGATTACCCCGAGCTCCACAGCCAACCCTCTAGAGCCAGTGACAATCTCCAGTTTATGCGGGGTTACAAGTAACGGGAAGATAATTCGGACGGAGATGTCGCGAGGAAGGCCACGGCAGATATAACGCTGTCCTACCTCTGGTGTTGGGTAACCCCTCTACGAGACGGAAAGGAAAATCGTCGGTATCCACGTTCTCGAGAGTACTTTGCACAAGGCCTGACCATGCGGCTCGGATCTCTGGCCCTTCTATGGGCATCGACCGCAGGTGCCGTACAGTACATGAAATCGAAAGATTTTCGTGTCGGCGTTGACCCCGATTCTGGCGCTCTGCTGTCGATCGTACATCCCAAGGACAACGCGTCCATGAGCTGGATAAGCGGTCCGGATAATACACCGTGGCAGCCGCCTGGCAGCAGATGGGGACTTGGGTACGTCGACTGGGGAAGTCTCCACCGGACATTCTGGACTAAACCGCACATCCGTGTTGAGGATGATCGCATGAGCGCCGTGTACACCTTGGATGGATTGAAAGTCGACGTGACCAGGAAACTTGATCAGCGCTCGGGCAGTCTGGATGAGTGCTACGCATTCACAAATACTGGGGATGACCCCGTGACGCTCAACGATAGGGCGACCGAGTCCTTCGCGATATATACACCGTTCAACGATCACTATACCACGACAGAAGATGTGCTGGAAAACCGCGCACATGCACATGTTTGGGCAAACGGTGGAGCCTCCTCATGGGTGAAACTGACCCGGATGGGATTGCGGGGGCCGCACCTTGGTCTTGTCCTGACGGAGGGCGCGTTGGCAGGATATAGTATCGAGGCCAGGAATGTGGTGACACTCTCAAACACACGGGGTTTCTTCCTTTTGCATCCCGATGCTCCGCGAATCGAGCCTGGCGAGTCGACACGGATCTGCTGGTCCCTGTTCTGGCACGACGATTGGGAGGATTTCTTCGAGCAGGGTATCGAACGGTCGGACCAATTTCTCCAAGCGGAAGCATCGAGTTGGACTGCTGTTGCCGGTGAAGCAGTCAATTTGACTGTGTCGAGTCGCCGTGGAGCAACCATCTCTTCTGATGGCGTGGATCTTGTGGCGGGACCGCAGAAGGGCTCCTTTTCAGGATCCATCAAGGCAGACAAGACAGGGCAGCAGAAGATCTCGTTCACCGTGGACAATGACGGTATTCAGACGAACTCCACTGTCATTCTCAACGTCGTCGCTGACGTCGATGAGCTTATTGCCAACCGCATCAAGTTCATCACTTCGAAGCAGCAACTAAGTACCGACTTCTCTGATAAATCCAAAGCCGGTGCGTACGCTGTGTACGACAATCAGATGGAGGGAATCATGACATTCGACACTTCATCCGACCGAAACACCGGGCGAGAACGAGTTGGCATGGGCGTTCTCATTGGTCGCTGGCTGCAGTCCAACTCTGACGCCGAAGTCGAAGAATCTCTTCGCATCTACTACGACTATGTTAATAATCAACTCCAGGATGCGACGGGGTACGTCCATTCCTGGCCGATTGATTCTGGAAGAACGGCATCACTCCGGCTATACAATTGGCCTTGGGTGATGCAGTTGCATCTTCAGATGGCGAAGCTGGGTAACAAGGTAACAACCAGCCATGGCAACTACACGGCGACTCCTAGCCAGCGACTGCTGGATACCGTCGAGCGGTTCTACGTGCAGGACGACGCGAGCGACTACTACCCAATCAACGTACCGATCTACGAGGCGCTCACCTACTTTGAGGAATCGGGGAACGACGAGGCAGTTCAGCGTCTCCTGGCCCTCTGGACAGCGCATGGCAAACGCATTGCCGAAGTCGGACAGAATTACCCAGCCTCAGAGGTGAACTATGAGCAGTCGATTGTCGCTCCCGCGGCCATCATCCTTCTCGAGCTGTACCGGTATACCCAGGACCAGGATTGGCTCGACGCAGCACACGGCCACTTTGATCGTCTCGAAGCCTTCAACGGTCGACAGCCAGACCATCGTCTCCACGATATCGCCATCCGCCACTGGGACGGGTATTGGTTTGGCAAGGATCGGATGTGGGGAGACACATTCCCGCATTATTGGAGTACCCTGACGGGCATTGCGATGCATCACTATGCCAAGGCAACGGGAGATGATTCGTACCAAAGGCGTGCGGAGGGGATACTGCGGGGAAACTTGGTCCTTTTCTCCGAGGAGGGACGGGGGTATTGTGCGCATATTTACCCGACCACTGTCGACGGCAGGAAGGGAGGATACTTAGACCCGTATGCGAATGATCAGGACTGGGCGTTGGCTCATATTCTCGCGATAAGGGGGTATCAGTCATCCGAACGCTGATATGGAGGACATTGTTCTTGGCGTTCCTGGCGAGGGGCTCGGAGGAGTGTCAGCCTTATCGCCACTGCAAAGAGAAAACAGTTTCGCATCGAGGTTGAAGTTAATAGTAAACTACTCCGTACTTACGGTGCGGACCTAATAGTATGCCAACTCCAAAAAGAACAGCAACCTTGGGGACTTTCGAATGTTCTGGTGCAATTCGGGGCTAAATGACGTACCCGCAAACCCACAGAAGCTCGAGCTCAGCTCAGCTCGGTTGGCCTAGAATGGAATTGAAGCACGAATATCCAGCTATCCGTTCTCCTGAATAGACTTGAAGGGCTGAGTTAGATGAATTGATGTAAAATCACCGATCAGTAAATATCTGAAGCAGATTTGACGTAGTGTCGTCAAGCTCTGAGCTCCAGCTCGCAAGGTGTTGAGGGAGCTGGTGAGGGGCATTTTTTGTCCCGGAACAACGAGGTTCCGCCACCCGAGCAGAGTTCGGAATCGACGAATGAAGACCCTTCCACCGCTCACGACGCAAGTCCTGGGATTTTTCCCTCGCCGATTGGCATTCACCTGAGAATCCACCTGCGGCATTAATAGACGAGCTATAGTCCAGGACCGCGCAAGGTAGCATGATGTCGATTCACCGGAGTCGGGTGAAGGCGGTCGGCGTGCTGACAAAGGCGGGGCAACCGTAATGCCCCGCATCTCCATCTCGAGCACTTAAAAACCCAGATCTTCTGCAACTTTCGCATCGCACCTTCATTCCACCGAGACTAGCACTCACACACTCTCTCAACCTTCAAAATGGCCAACGTTTACTTTGACGTCACTCACAACAAGCGTACGCCTCTTCTCCCCCCACATTCCCCTCCAATCTCGGTTCAATGCTAATCGAGTTTCCAGAGCCCCTCGGCCGCATTGAGTTCAAGCTCTTCGACGATGTCGTCCCCAAGACCGCCAAGAACTTCCGTGAGCTAGCCACCGGCCAGCACGGCTTTGGCTACGCCGGGTCTCCCTTCCACCGTGTCATCCCCAACTTCATGCTCCAGGGTGGTGACTTCACCCGCCAGAACGTGAGTACCGCCGGCCATTGAGGAATAATACAGGGTGCTAAGGATTGCAGGGAACTGGTGGCAAGTCCATCTATGGTGAGAAGTTCGCCGACGAGAACTTCACTCTCAAGCACGACCGCCCCTTCCTCCTCTCCATGGCCAACGCCGGAAAGAACACCAACGGCTCCCAGTTCTTCATCACCGTACGTTGCTCTACACTTTTTTTATTTTGAATGGATCACTAATCCAGGGTTAGACCGTTGTCACTGACTGGCTCGACGGTGCCCACGTCGTTTTCGGCGAGGTTGTCAAGGGCCAGGATGTCGTCCAGGCCGTTGAGAAGCTCGGATCTTCCAGCGGTAAGACCAAAGGCCTTATCGAGGTCGCCGCCTCCGGCACTGTTTAAACTGTCTACTATCTATGACTCGATGCCTTTTTGAAGCCACACTTACTTGGTGAACTTTTGGCTATCCAATGAATGAATTTTTTGATCTAGGTAGATTCAGAATCGAAGCTTGGAATTGGAAGACAATAATTCCATTTGTAGACCTCAACGCTGATAGGCTGCTCTTGACTAAAAACAGGTACACAACGTTATTTCGCTCGACGCTCTTCCAATTAGGGGGTTACTACGTTCCTTGTACATGCTGCGCAAATCATTGGAAACCTCGTCGTGATGGCTCTATCATTCGTCGCTGCCAGTCAAGTGTTCCCCCGCCTTAACGGAGCTCGACGCTGAGCCTCAGGAGCCTCGACCAAAGGAAATTTATCCCTAACCAACACTCCTCCGTAGTATACGACACCCTTCCAACAGACTATTGCTGCTCCCAATAGCAATTGGCCCACTGCGACCCTGATCGACGTTGGCCCCCATGCAATTCTCTGCTGCCTGAGGGAATCTCTTTGTCTCGGATATCTCCAACACTAGTCGGACAGGGATATAGACCAATGTGATGCGTTTCTCATTCCACGGTGCTGAGGCCAGATCGTCGTTCAAAGAGCTGCGGGGCCTGAACTGGCTAGATTTTACGAGATGAATACCTCATACGTGGCTGCATGGGCGATGCATTTCTTTGAATGCGAACAGATCGCCAACTCAGGATTCTGGACTGGGTAATTGCGAGCGTGATGAGGGTGCTTTGGAGCAGTCCGCGAGGTATAAAAGACCCTTGAACTCGGCGCCTCCTCTTCCATCCATCCATCATCCAACTCCGGAACTTCTCTTCTGTCCACAACCAACTCTACAGCTTTTCTATCTGCTTACCAAGCAACCTTCCTATCCAATCCAACCCAACCCGTCGATCTATCACTCACCATGAAACTCCTCACCCATCTAACCCTCTCCGCCCCCCTCACCCTCTCCCTCCTCTCCATCGCAACAGCCCAATACTCCGGAACCATAACGACCGAAAACAGAGGCTCATGCCCAATCCCGCTGCAATCCGGCGACCAGACCGCGTTCTCCTGGTCCCCGCACGCCGGCGACACCTGCCTCGAGATCCCGCAGGAGCCCTACTACTCCGAACACTACCACGCGTCTCTGGTGGGCTACGCCGAGCTCCCTGACGCAAAGGCCCCACTGTACTTTGGCGCGTGTACGACTGCGGAGTGTGATGAGTGTACACTTGTTGATGTTAAGAGACGGACGGATCGGCCCGGGACTGCTGAGAGTGAGTGTGTGGAGTTTACGCAGGGTGAGAGGTTTTTGTTTGTGGGGGGTGTTGAGAAGGGGGAGCTTTGAGCTTTGAGCTGTGAAATCTGGAAGTTTAGTATTTGGGCATCATCTCGGGATGTACCTAGCTTGTTGTGATACTGCGGTGTGATTTTCTGCTGGTTATATACAGAGTAGGTACCTGCTATAGTCGGGGACTGCGGATTGATAGCTTGCCGCGGTGGTGGTGGAGTCTGGATCTTGATCCGAATGTATTTAGCCTGATTGCGATGTTCTGGTGGCGTGATACCATATCTGCTGCTCGTCGCGTATACGTATCGGTATCCATAGTTGAATTTCCGGACCGCGCAACGGCGGGCGGAAATGGCTCAGCCTAGCGCGAATAATGAGTCAACGTTCCAGAAGCCAAGTATATATATACCATACCTACCAGGTCCTGACTGGATCAATTGACACTTGCACACCTCAATTCCCCAGCCCACCATCTCCAATCCATTCAAAATGACTATAATCGCAACCCGCTCCCGAACCCCCGAAATCCCACCAGCAACACCCCCCAGCCGGCCCGTCCTCACCGGCCGAACCGTAACACTCACCGCACTCCACCCCTCGCATGCCCCAGAACTATTCCCCCTGGTGAACAACGACACGCCCGACCAACAAGCGCTATGGACATACATCCCCGACGGGCCTTACGATGAGCTGCCGCACCTGGAAAGCGACCTAAGCGCGAAGAGCGCATCGAGCGATCCGCTTTTCTTCGCGATCCTCGACAATCGCTCGGCCGGACAAAAACCCGTGGGATATGTCGCGCTGATGAGTATATCCGTCGACCATCGCCGGCTCGAGATTGGACACGTGATGTTCTCGAAAGCGCTGCAGAAGACGACGGGCGCGACGGAGACGATCTTTTTGTTGATGAAATACGCCTTTGATACACTCGGCTTCCGTCGCGTGGAGTGGAAGTGCAATAACCTCAACGAAGGGTCCAAGCGCGCGGCGCTGCGATTGGGATTCCAGTATGAGGGGTTGTTCCGACAGCATATGGTCGTCAAGGGGAAGAACCGCGATACGGCGTGGTTTTCGATTGTGGATGGGGAGTGGAAGGAGAGTGTGAAGGAGGTGTTGGAGACGTGGTTGGACGAGGGGAATTTCGATGGCGATGGGAAGCAGATTAAGGGAATGGAGGAGATTAGGGAACAGGTGAAGATTAGGCTGTAGGAGGAGCTGGGGGGGTTAGAGGAGTTGAGGAGGAAAATGGCGCTGTGATGTGTATTCAATGGCTAGAAATAGATGGCAATGGTCTTGATATCCTGCATAGCTGTGCATTTGCATAAATCGTGTATATCTCAACAAGGAGCAGAACACGCGAAAAAGCATCAAAAATTGCACTGGATTACCTCACGATGAAAACACCACCGATCATCCTCAGCCCCGAGAAAAGCCAAGCCTCCAGCCTCCAGCTCCCGCCGCCAACCTCGGACCACGACGCCCACCAAAAAGCAGCCAGAGAAACGCAGGATAGATCTGCAAAACCACAGAGTCAGAGACAATGACGTTCCCAGTCTTCCCACCCCTCCACAGTTGCACTACGGCTTGTGAATGTGATCGACCCAAGATGCAGATCCGCCGCGGCTGCGCAGCCAGACAGGTTTATCGTGACACAGACTCGGTCGGTTTATTTTCGCTTTTCGCACAGATGCTTTTAGTTCGTCGAGCGCCGCCTGCGCCTTTCGCTCGGAGCGCGCGGCTAAGATGATGTGTGCTGGGTTATGCTGTAATAGTTGGCGAATGGTCTCTTTACCCAGGCCGGCGTTTCCTAGACTTTTCGTCAATCACAATTCAATGTGAATAAAACTTTCGATACGATACTCACCCCCAGTAACAAGCACAACCTTCCCCCCTAAATCGGGGATATCGCGCTCCGGCCGAAAACTGACGCCGCCGAGATAATTCGTCGGGTTGAGGTTCGCGAATGCGAACGAGGCCATTGCTGTGATGAACATTTCGCTTACAACTTGACCGTTTTATGGTGCGTCGCAGATACGATCAAATAAGGGGCGAGGGAATGCCGGCTATTTATCTGCATCTCCCTGATGCGAATACAACATTAACATGGCTCCCACTGGACCTCTCCTCAACTACATCCGTCCGCGACGCCGCAGCATCGTTCAAAGCGCAATCCCACCGGCTGGACATCCTCATCCTAAACGCCGGTGTCATGTCGCTGCCCCCCGGCGAAACAGACCTCGGCCACGAGATCCAGCTCGGAACGAATCACACTGGACATTTCCTACTCACGACGCTCCTCCTGCCCACACTCCTCCGGACGGCAGAGGAGGAGCCCGACTCCGACGTCCGCGTCGTCTCGCTCTCGTCAATCGGACATAACCTCGCGCCCTCATTTGACACAATCCTCGACCAGGAAAGGCTGAAACGGTGCAACACGCACGCGCGCTATGGTGCGAGTAAGGTTGCAAACATCCTCTTCGCGGCGGAGCTCGCGCGCCGATACCCTTCCATCACATCCGTCTCCGTACACCCGGGGCTCATCGCAACGGATCTATACGGCCCGATCGGGAGGCGGAATCCCGTTGCAGCGCTGGGGAGTAGAGTGCTGGGTGCTGTGGGGACGCAGGTTGATGCGGGGGCAAGGAATCAGCTTTGGGCGGCTGCTGGGGCGAAGAAGGATGAGCTGGTTAATGGGGCGTATTATGTGCCTGTCGGTATTTGTAAGGGGTTTAATCGGTATGTAAGGAGTGAGGAGATGGGGAGGGAGTTGTGGGAGTGGAGTGAGAGGGAGGTTAGGAAGGGAAACGCAAGGCTGTAAACTGACTATATCTTGGTCGAGATCTTGAGTTTGGATACTTGGAGTTGGTAATGCTTGGTTGGGTAGTAAATGTAATCTTTGGATCCTTATCTCAGATCGTAGACGAGTGGTGACGCCATGGCGACTGGGAACTCTGGGTGGCCACGTTCGCCACGCAAAGCATAATCCCACAGCAGCTCAAATACCCCGGCGCTTCCCCGCATCGCTCCTTGTTGAACATTATCCTCGTAGAAAATACCATCCTAGAACCTACTACTCTTCATGATACCTACCACATTACCCCATTGAACCCAGCAACAACCATGTCCAAAGGCCCGTATCCCTACCCCTCCAGCACCTACCTACACACATCCCATCCATAACTTCACTTCAGTTCAGCCTGCTAATACGTCTCCCAATTACAGCCAATCCAAATCCCACTCATTCCAACGTCAACCCAAATCCTCCCACCATCAACCCGACAACCCTCCACGCAGAGAGCAAAGAATCCTTCACCGAGCACCAGAGCTTCTTCGAGCGCACACTCCAGCCTCATCACCACCACGAGGCGCAACAACAAGAGAAACCCGTCCTCGAGCGCCGCGAGAGCCAGGAGGACATTGAGATCGCGATCCCCGCTCAGCCGCAGCATCATCGCCGGAGGTCTTCGACGCTGCAAAGGCTCAAGGAGTATATGCGCAATGAGGAGGAACTCGATGAGGCGGGGAAGATTTATGCCAAGTTGATGTAGGGGTTTGTGGATTGCAGGGGAAAGGGAAACCGAAAAGCGAAAAGCTAGGTTCTTTCTCTTCTTCAAATTGTATATTATGAGGCTCTGTATAACTAGTATGTTTGTATGTTTCCTCAGCTACCAGTTCTAATAGAGTAATCTAGTTTGTTTTTCTTTTTTTGCCTTTTTTTATTGCTCTTTCTAGGATTATAGCTTCTCTTTCTATTCTTTTTATTGCATTTTATTGGGTGCTACCCTGGGGATGAGAGCATTTGAGAACAAACTCGGAGGCTTTGTATAGAATGTCTCCGGGCCAATCAGCCCCACAGCAGCCGCTCGCAAGGTCCCTATCCCGATCGACTTGTCCGCTATACTTGGCGAATCTATAGAAAGCGTCACAATCCGGAGACATATCGCAGACATATCGCACACTTTCATCATAAGTCCATGAACCCACGAACACAGAGGTATAAATACCCCCTCAATCCACACGACTCCAACAACCATGAACTTGACAATCCCCCTTCTTACCATGTCCCTCGCAACAAACCTAACAACAACCCTCTTCGACGCCCTAATCATCGGCGCCGGCCCAGGCGGCCTCTCCGTCGCAACAGGCCTCGCCCGCCAACTCCACACAGCCGTCGTCTTCGATTCAGGTGTCTACCGCAATGCGCGCGCAACGCACATGCACAATGTCCTTGGGTGGGACCACGTCAATCCCGCGGAGCTGCGCGCGAAGGGGAAGGCTGATTTGCTGGCGCGGTATGCGACAGTGCAGTTCCAGAATGAGACGGTTGAGAGCGTGCGGAGGATGAAGACTGAAAGCAGTCTCTTTGAGGCTGTTGATGGCAAGGGGAATAAGTGGTATGGGCGCAAGGTTGTTCTTGCAACTGGGGTGAAAGATGTCATGTTGGATATTGAGGGTTTTGAGGAGTGTTGGGGGAGGAATATGTATGTTGCTTTTACCTTCCCGTCAAAGGGTCTTCGGATCTTGTACTGACAAAATGACAGCTTCCACTGCCTCTTCTGCGACGGCTACGAAGAGCGCGGCCAGAAAAGCGTCGGATTCCTCGCCATGGGACCCATTGTCAAGATGGGTCGCGGTGCGCATCTTGCGCGCATGGCGCTTCGCCTTTCGGAGAGCGTCACTGCGTATACGAACGGCAACGAGGCAGTCGCTACTGAACTGAAAGACCAGCTTGCGGGGCTCAACGTCGTCATCGATAACCGGCCCATAGCCCGCTTCGAAAAGATGTCCGAGGGCGCAAAGGTGCGCGTGCATTTCGATGATAATGAGTCGAAGGAGGAGGGGTTCTTGGTGCGTTTCTTTACTTCCCTATCTCTTTCCCCCTTGATCGGACAATCGCTAACTGAGGGCCAGGTCTACGCCCCCGAAACAAAGATAAACGCCCCCTTCGCCACTCAACTCTCCCTAAAGATGACACAGGGTGGGGACATTGAGGTAAACCAACCGTTCTTCGAAACGAGTATGCCCGGCGTGTTTGCCGTGGGGGATATCGCTGGTCCTATCAAGGCGGTTACGCCTGCGATTTACTCGGGGACGATGGTCGCGGGGGGGTTGGTTGGGCAGTTGCAGGCGGAGCAGGCGCCGGAGCTTGTAGGGGAAGCGAGTTTGTGATAGTTACCTAGGGTGATATGGGCTGGGAAGTGAACCTTTTTGGGAAGGAATGACCGTGGCACAACGGTTGGTCTTGGTTAGGAAGGAGCAACCTGGAGAGTTGGTCTTGATCGGGAAGGTACGGTTACAGGCGGGGTTGGTGAGGAAGGAACGACTGGGGTTTGTATATACTCTGTAGATCTGCCTATTTTCAGAGACTGTGATAACTGCTGTCAATGTACCGTATCGCGCGATATCCGAGCACTACTAATGAGCTCAATTCCACTTTCCGTTGATGCCATACTGATAGTACTAGCGAGATCTACCACCCCCTCGTAGGCTCCGGCGTCTCAGCCGCAACACCCCCCTGCGGTACAGCCTCCGCGAAAAATGCCTCCTCCGTCGGGACAGCAGTCTGCGTAACCGTAACCGTCTCCGCATCCAGCGCAACCATCGTCACAGGCGGGATATACCAATCGCGATCGCAAACCGTCCAGCCCGGATCAATCTGCCTCACTTCCTCGGGGAGCAGGAGCCACGGCGTATAATCGTCGCGGATAATCGTGCACGTGTCGTCGTCGTTCAGCGGGCACTGCTCGCCGCCTCGGAACTGCGGCCAGGGGATTAGAGATTGTGTGTATTCGCCGATTTCCTGGGGCATGAACTCGGCGAAGTTGAAGGGGTATGCAGTCCCGTATGTTGGGTATTTCGCGTTGCGGTGGTGGCGGACGGAGGAAAGGGTTGAAGGATCCATGCTGATGACCTGGTCGAAGTGGTCGACGCCGCATTGAAACCCCGCGTGGCCGCGCCGGTTGCTCCAGGCGTAGATTGTCGTGAAGGAGAGGTAGGCGGTTGGCGAGACGAAGGTTGCGCCGTCGACGATTGCCGTGCTGGGTCCCGTCGCTGGGACGGTCGTTCCGTTCTGCAGGCAGAGGTCGCCGTTGGCGGTGGTCACGGGCCAGTAGAAGAGTGTTGCTGTGCCAGGGAGGAAGTGGCAGTTCGAGCACGGGTTTTCCTCGGGGTACTCGCGCGCCGGGGTCGGGCAGTCGTAGGGTGGGATTGGGCTGTTGGTGTCGCCGGGTGTGGTGGTCGGGTTTGCGCTGCGGTATGCGCTCGAGAGGCTTGAGTAGGTTTGCCAGATTGTGATGCAGTCGGTTGTTTCCAGAGGGCAGGTTGGTGAGGGCGGAGGGGGCTCGCGGTAGAATGTTTCGGTTTCGGTGAATGTGCTGTAGCCGGTCACGCATTCGCCGTCGCCCGGGTAGTACCGTGTGACGGTTTCGCGGGGACCGAGGGCACGGGGCACGCCATCGCACAGAGTTGTCAGGGATCCGGTGTGTGTGTCGGACCATGCTTCGAGCGAGACGGACGTGCGGCAGGCGCCCTCGCTCGTTGCATAGGATCCCAGAGAAGTGCTAGACGAAGTTGGTCCTAGAGACCACAGGCCGCTGGAACGGCCGGACCACTCAATCCACCCGGCGTTGCAGGAGACCACAGAAGCTTTAGGGCCAGTTGTAGGACCGTAGTAGTAATTTGTGGAGGTTGGCCAGAAGATGGTCGTGTTGAGAGTGATGAGCCACTGCTCGCTGGTGATGGCTATTAAAGTCAGATCTGCCTGTCCCGCAAGTCTCTAGGGAAATACCATCATCTTGGCCGGCAACGAGGCCGAAAAGCAATGCGAAGAACAACATGGCGACGATGCTGACAACAAGAGGGGTACATCGCGGGAACCAGCGCTGATCTTATACCGTACCTAGGTACCGGGGTATGAATGTTCTCGACTCGGTCTGAAACTGCAGACTGGGTACCTGACTCGCCCCATTGGACAGCCACCGGGGCTTCTGCAGAGATCCCGCAGATGCGCTGCAACGGCGCCCTTGGCGAGCAACAAGATTGGCCTCTGGCCGATCCGCGTGAGACAATCGCAAACAATTCTGCATGAGGGTTCGGATCGCAGTCCTGACAGAGGCTATGTTTGTGACGCGCTGTGCGTCCGTTCGTGTTGAGGCAGGGTCCGAGATGTTGCACCAATCAGACGAGTGAGGAGTGCATGGCATTGCATAGCATATGGAATGTTTGCTTCTTTTGGAGCGGGGTATGGAGTCTGGACATTTATTCTGCTGCTATTTACAACAACGTATGATCAGGTCAGATTTTGTCTAGTCTCGTCGCAGCATCCTGGATCGCGTCCGCCACGGCTTGCGGCTGGCTGAGCATGGCGAAATGCCCGCCGTCGACAGTGTATGTCCGCACCACCCCTTCGCCGGGAATTCCGGCGATCTTTTGCTGCGCGAAGAGCGGGAAGCCCATGTCGCGAGCACACAAGATGTAGCTGGTCGGTACGTCGTGGTAAGCAGCGTATGTCAGCTGAGTGTGCATAGCTTCCGGTGCATGAGGCACTATTTCGGCGAGGTACTTTGAGGCAGCCTCATCGTCGAGATCGCCGTAGAACATTTCCCTCGGGTTCTTGGGATACATTTTGCCATCCTATATGGTCAGCATCCCCATCCTTGTCCCAAGAGCTCGACTAACCTTCAATGTCATGAAAGAATCCAATCCATCCGGCAAAAACGTCGCGACACTTCCTCCAGCCGGAACCAGGAATGCCGCAATGTAAACAAGCCCGACGACCCCACCTTGCTTGCCCTGCGCAGCAAGGTCCTTGCGAGCGAAGCCTTTCACACACTCCGTGCCTGGGATGCCGGCGTATGAGTGCATGACAATGATGACTTCCTTGCCCTCCGCCACCAGGCTGGTAAGGTACGTTTCCTGGACGTGTCGAGCGTCATCATAGGCAGTGGTCGATGATGGTCCGCCGGCAGAAGGCAGAGTGATGGCCTCAGCCTCGTATCCCTGCTCTCGGAGTATCTTGGCGACAGGCTCGAAGGTGCTACCTCGGTGCCAGGCGCCTGGGATGAGGAGTATCGTTGGTTGCTCGGCCACCATGGTCTCGAGTGATGTTGAGGAGCTCGATCGAAAACTGTGACATTCAGATAAGCTCGATGTCGCAAGCATGCATTATATGTCCGTCTGTGGTGCCCTGCATGGAGTCAGAACGGAGAGATTCATGTTCCCGAATCGTGCATCACGCGCTGGGGGCCAAATGTCGGGTGTCGGCATCGCAGCGTCGCAGCCCTCAGATGGAATTCGACAGAATGTTCAAAGGAAGCTATAAACGCTGCCCTTTTCATGTTGAACAAAGACGTCGGACGCAGTGCGAATTTCTGTTTATCTTGTCTCACGGCATGGTTTCTCGTCGAACCGGTGTTGCTGATCTGGATGAAATGTGTTGGGCGTATGGCATGACGCGCGAGTCAGTTGAGATGGCCCCAGCAATCGTGGCGCCGGACAGATTCATTGTCTTTCTCCGCTCAAGTACGATTCTTGGCGTCATGGTGCCTGTACCATGTCATCCATGAATCATTGAAATCAGATACTCATAAGGCTGGACGATGGACAAATTAAAAGCTTGGTTGGAATCGAGTGACCAGTCGCGCTTTGTTCTGCTCGGATGCGTTTTTCGTCCGCTCGTGCGAAACTCGGAAATCCTCGGACCTCAGTTGGACCGAACGCTGGTCGGCGATTTCCACCCCCGACTCGCCGACAGCCTTTTGATCGGAGACGGACTCGGAGGCTTAACGCCTGAATCTCTTTGAGAATTAGCTGAAACAAGAGAGGCCACCTGAGTCACTCTGCATAGAGGTGCGTTGTCCGAGTCATACTGCAGGAAGCCTCAATGTATGGCTGGCTGTTGTGTTGAGTCGCTTATGTTAGGGATATGTGTCCAGGGTTCCGGAAAGGTTCCACATAAATATGTTGCGGGAGTGTTTGCGACATATCTCTTACCGATTGGAAGGGAAGATCGGAGAGAAGGATGGAAAAAGAGTTGGACGGGAGTGGTATTAAGTATTAGGTCATCGCTATCTATACATGCTAAAGTCTATGGCTGTGAAACGCTCACGGAATGATTTCGGAGAGAAAATTTAGGGCTGTGCCTTGGGCTCTGCCTTGGGCTCTGTCTGAGGCTCGGGGCTGGCCATTGTCACATCGGACGCTTCGCTCTGCGTGCGACTGTAGTCGCCATGCTTGGTCGAGCCATTCGGAATGTGGAAACGCTTGTCGATGCGGCTAAAGGTCAACAGGCACAGGATGAGGATCTCGAGCATAAAGTTGAAGACGTAGAAGCACGACTTGGAATGGTACCAGGCCGGGTCAGAAAGCTGCCGCGGGGCGCTCCAGTTGGCACCAGCCTTGAAGCCTGCGACCAGGATGCACATGCAGCTCGAGAGTGTCACGATGATGATCTTGGCCATCATACTACCCTCGCCAAATGTCTCTTCGTCCGTACGTCGTGGTAAGAACACCGCGGCGGCGATGTGAACGAGGGGAACGCAGGTGAAGATGAGGAGGTATGTCATGGCGGCCAGCTGTACATCACGACAGGATGAGCGGACGTCGGGGTTCTGGGTGTAGACTTGGACCACAGTTGCGGTGATGACCATGACCAGCGCTCCGGGGATCAGGTAGTATAGAACCTTGGTGCCGATCCGCGGAATCGGATGCCATCCAATCTGTGGTTGTTTGGCGCGGAGAATACGTTGGGAGAGGATCACGTTGATGATGTATATCAACAGGATGCCAGCGTTCACGAAGATATTCGCTGCTATGGCGAGGCGGACGTTGTGTTGTCGATTTGCCCATACGATGCGCAGGATGAGAGTGGTTATCCGAGCCATAGAGAAACCAAACAGCATGCCGGATAGAAGGAACTTGTGGTTTCTTCGGTTGTTCTTCTGGAGGATCGTCATGTTGACCACAGCGAAGCAGATGTAGAGGACGAGGAAGACGGCGCAGATCGGAGTATCGATGTCGTTACTGGGTAGGCCGCCAAGACCTGCAGTGGTCGAGGGGTATGGACCGCCTCGTTTTTGGAGGGAGGAGAGCATGGTGATGGTGCGTTCTGACCGTGGGAGAGATCGAAAAGCGTTGAAGAGTCGATTTCAGGAACGGTAGACTGTTAAGTGTTGTTGTTTGCTGAAGTTCCTAAGGTCGTACCGTGCGCGGTCTATATATTCTGACAGTAACACGGAGGTCGGCGTTTGCAAGCTGCGACGCTGAGCTAAAACTCATTCGGCGTATAAGAGCAGATCAGACAAGGGTAAGAGGCGCAGGGACTCCAAGCCAATGACGGATAGGGGCAACACGAAGAAATTCAAAGACTAAGCCTCAAGTATCCAACGGCGGCCGGGGGCCAACGATCACGCTGCCCAATCTGGAAAGCGCCGACGGACGGCTCACGTGGTCCGGCGGCCGCGGAACACTATTTCGTCCGGTCGCATCCCCGCGATTCCATGATTTCCAACACAGCGCACTGCGCATGCCACAGCGCCCACGCCGCGTGCCTTACATCATCGAATCTCGCGTCTCACATCGCGTCTGCTGCCATTCTCCAGTCCACACCGCGCTTGACCTCTCTAGGCGACCTGTGCTATCCTCCACGTGGGCCTCATGATTGCACAACAGTCCCCTCCCGCCGTCCGGAAGGGCACCAAGAGTTGCACGGAGTGTACGTCCCTCACCCGCATTTTGGCGGAACTCTCTTCAACCCTTAGCCTAATTCCATGTAGGCAGGAGGCGCAAGGTTCGCTGTGTTCGAATCCCCGAGGATGCACCTACGTGTCGGCAATGCGTCGAGCGCAACACTTCATGTCTCGCACAGACATCGAGTTCACGACCGCGACAGGCGCAGCGCCTACCTTCGCGATATCGAATTGCGCAGCTCGAATCGCAAGTCCACCGTCTGACCAGAATAGTCAGTGGTATTGAAGTCAAGCTCGGGGGCAACTCGTCGCTTAATATAGAGCAAGCCGTTGACCAGTCGCCTGCCTCGGATGATTCCGACGGAGAATCCACCAACTCGGAAGGCTTGATTGCCGAGGAGCCCGCCCACCTTCGCTCACTTTTCCAGAATGACCTGATCAGCCTTGACGCCCACCAAAAACATGAGGATCTTCTGGAGCGACGGGCAAAGGCCTCCGCTGCTTTGCGCGAAAGCGTGCGACCAGCTCTGCAGAAGTTGATACCATCCAAGCAAGAGACTGCGGAGATGTTGGTCGTCACTTACGACTGGCTGCAAATGATATCCACAATGCTACCTCAGCCCTCCTCCCCCAGCTCACAACAAGCACTGCTTGAGCGCTACGATGAGATGTGTCAACCAGAAGTTGATGTCGTTGCTCTAGCTTCTTGGCTCCTGGCGGTCGCTATAACGGCCCAGCAGATTCCCCATGAAAACAACAACGCGCCGTCTCCATCTCTAAGCTCTCAAAGACGCATGGCCTTTTCTCGCGCCGTATCGGATGCTGTTGAAAGTTTGGTACTTAGCCACGACCGTCTAGTGGGTACTATTTCCGGCCTTGGGCTGGGTTTACACTTTGTTCGTCTGTAAGTTTGGCAAACCAACTTCCCCGATAATAGCTGTCATTGTCATTGTCATTTGCATATCGTTATTGCCGAAGAAAACCGTCTGAATTTATTCCATAACAGCCTGATGGGACGCGGAAATCCGCAGAGAGGCTGGCTGAAATTGCGGCACTTCATTGCACTCGCCGAGCTAATGGGGTTACCCAAGGCCGCGCAAGCAGCACGACTAAGGAAAGCCAATGGGACGCTCGATGAAGAGACTGCAAAAAAGGCACAGCTATGGGAGCTGATGTGCACCATTGATCGAATGGCGGGGATGTTCCTCAACCTACCTCCATACACGCGACGGTTCTCCCTATTGGCGCCCCCGTCTATCTTGGTGGATGGTGTTGTGCAACCATCCATATATCTCAGCCGGATCATGGACATCGCGCCCAAGACTTATGATCTCGATGACCTGAGTGGGACACAAGGGTCGACGACAAAGCTGTACACAGCTGCTTTGGAAGTCGCCCGCGAAGCACGAGAACTGGCCGGCGAGGCTCCCAAATCCTGGTGGAAAGTCGATATGGCCGATGATCTAAAACCAGACCACATTGTTCAGTTCTTCCACTACTGTACGCTCATGAAGGCGCATCTTCCGATTGCTCTGCGACAAGAGAAAAGTGAAGAATACCTCTACAGTCGCCTGGCCTGCATTGACGCGTGTGAGTCAGTTGCCCAGAGGTATCAATTCATACGCCGCAAACTTCCCTCTGGATTCTTCACTCTCCGGATGCTCGACCTTCAGGCCTTTACAGCAGTGGTGCTTCTGCTTCTTACATCTCACACGTGCCCATCCCCCGATCGCCATAGTTTTCAAATCGATAAAGCTCGCTTGGAAGGCGTAGTAAACCAAGTCCTCCAGCTCATGGAAGAAAAGTCGAAGGAGGGTGCGGGCTCGGATTTCGCACAACGCGGTGCTGATACAATTCGCTCTCTTCGGGATCTCCTCCAACAGGAGGAACGCGGCGCCGGTCCCGTGAAGGAGCTGGCGGCCAATGTGCCACTGATCGGGAAAATCCGCGTCCGTCGCAACGTACAAACAACGCAGACTTTCAATACGCAGACCCAGGTACCATCTCATCCGGTCCACCAGTCTACTGATTGGAATCCCGAGCAGCAAGTTGTGCCTGTGTATAATCCCCAACTTGGCGCGGGCGTCTACATGCAAGATTCCATGGTGGCTGCACCTGTAGGGCCTGAGTTCCAGTGGGACCACCTGTCGTGGTCGATTGAGGACTCGAGTGAGAACATGTTTGATGATGCCATCATGACCGATGGATTTGACCAGGCCGCCATGTGGCAGAACATGTACCAAAACTTCCCTTTCAGTTAGGCCGTGGTTGTCCATGATTATGTCGAGACCCCGCCGCCCACGGTTAAGCGACGATAGATACCCACTACCTAAAGCACCTCGACTATATTGCAAATATGCTCTTCTTGATCACGTATTCGACATCTCGTCCTTATTCGTGGGTGCACTCTTCGCCAAGTGCCGGCGTTTGGGCCGAAGCACAGATCTCCAGCTGGACTATAGCCGAACCCCACAAGCACCACGAGTCACGACCTTCTCCAATTTCGAATCCCCATGGCCATTGGCGAAAAATTCGGTTCCCCCGCCCGGGGAATCGCGCAATTCTCTGTTTCCATTAATAATGGATTCATGTCGCAAAACATTTAAAACAAACAACCTCAGTCCTCGCGATCCTCGATTTCCAAGGCCGATTTAGAATGTCGTCAATTTCCCGAGCCGACGCCACCTCCGAAAACGAGCGAACGGGAGCAGACAATCGAGCCGAAAAGTCGCCCAGCATTCAGGAACAAGCGCCTCTGCAGAAGCCTATTCCGAATGGCGGCTTGGAAGCATGGACCGCCGTCGCAGCCGTGTTTGGTGTCTTTGTAAACTCTTGGTACGTCTACTAAAGAGATATAAGAAGAATTCTCGCGAAAGCGGCCTAACTCTGGTGCAGGGGCTTGATCAGTACATACGGAGCTTTTCAAGAGTTCTACCAGACTGTACTACTACCCGATGAGTCGCCTTCCGCCATCTCATGGGTCGGCAGTATTCAGGCCACGCTGGTTGTCATGGTGGGCATCATCACGGGACCGTTGGTTGACTTGGGACATCTTCGACCCTTGATCATCTCTGGCAACTTTCTCGTCGTTTTCGGCATGATGATGACGAGCCTGGCTACAGAATACTATCAAGTTCTTCTGGCTCAAGGGTTTTGTGTCGGCATCGGTGGCGGTATCGCGTACATTCCTGCGCTCGTGGTGATTTCTACTTATTTTACGACCAAGCGGCCCATCGCCATCGGCTGCGCATCGATCGGGTCGAGTGTTGGAAGTGTTGTCTTTCCGATCATGTTTCGCCAACTCCAGCCAAAGATCGGATTTCCATGGACCGTTCGCTGCATCGGATTTATCAACCTCTTCCTTGCAATCTTTACATGTGTCGTTTTGTGTCGCCGACCGGGTGAGAAAGTCGGCGCGCGGAGCCTGATCGAAAAGAAAGCATTCAAGGACCTCCCATTTATGCTCTTTTCTGTTTCCTTGACCTGCGTAATGCTTGCCTACTGGATTCCTCTGTTCTACGTCGCCTCCTACGCGCGTACGGTTTTGGAGACGACCCGGAGTCTCTCCTTTTATATGGTTGCCATAATCAACGGCGCATCAGCGTTCGGGCGAACAGTTCCGTATCTGCTTGGATCACGAGTGAAGCCTATCGGCATTCTCATATGCTCTGTGGCAGGATCCGCACTCGCAATGTTCACCTGGATTCCCGCCACGAACACACCTGGGTTCATAGTTTGGTCTTGCTACTGGGGGTTCCTGACCGGAGTGCTGGTAACAGGGCCGACGTCAATCATCTCGCACCCGGCGCTTTGTCCAGATATGAAGATGCTTGGAACGCGGATGGGTATGATGTGGGGAATCAGTTCGTTTGGATCGCTCGCCGGGACACCTATTGCCGGGGCGCTGGTGGACTTGTCGGACGCGCAGTTCTTGCGTGCGCAGATTTTCGCTGGGTGTTTGATGCTTGGCGCTGTTGTTCTCCAGATCTGGCCGACTCTTGTTGTCATTCGCTATGATCGGAAGCATCGGAGTTCCTCATAGCTCGAGCTCGCTAGTTCTCGCCCTTGTATGGAAAGCGGTGTAGCTTCTAAGATTCCATTTGTCGCATCTCCGCAATTTATATCCGTTGCCTGCACAAAATGTGCTTAACACACGGCTGCCACATGCATACGGTGATCGCAACCCATGATTGTAGCGCACTCAATAATAATTTATTAACCAGTACGTCTGATCAAACAACCCAAAGGTTCCCAATCACGCTGATGAGTTTGCGTGCTTACCAATGCAGATGGCTGCTTATACCGACTGCCTTCTGCACAGCTGAGACGCTGATCCAAGCAGAACTTGTCCTTTTTAGCCGCTTTGGGAGTAGCTGCAGCCTTTAGTGCTTACTTTTGCTCGGAAGCCTTTGCAAATTAGTTGCATGCTCTGCCTGCGGCTCAGAAGCGTTTTACGATTGGCCCGTGATTCGTGATTTTCCCATTGATGTATAAGCTGATTAAGCCAATTTCTAATAACCCCGAAGGCTGCTTTGAAATGCATGAGGCATATAAACGATGCTTCTACTCCAGTATTCGAGAGTTCAATCGATACACATAGTCCAGAGGCTACGAAATCGAGAGTGCAAGGGACAATATGAGGTTTACCTGGGTGAAATTGCTCACCCTAAACTGCCTATTCCAGGCTGGGCAGGGAAGTCCGGTACACTCAAAGGATGAGTACCACCTGAAGCCATTTCATATCGACCTTTCGTCGAAGGTGCCTCGAATGCTTGACCAGATCCGACGCACTGAGTTGCCTGAGAAGCCAATCTACGTCAACACGGGGACCGCGCAGGGAATCAGCCTGAGCGATCTCAGGGCGTTCCGAAACCAATGGCTCACCCGCTTCGACTGGAAGCACGAGCAAAAAGAACTGAATGAGTAAGTCGGACACCTTGAACTTCCCCCAGGGTTACAATGATGGACATACTAAACCAGGTGACCGCAGATTCAACCACTACACAGCCCAAATTGAAGGCCTAGAGATCCACTTTATCCACGCAAAGAGCAAAGCACCAGATGCCATCCCTCTCCTCCTCCTCCACGGCTGGCCGGGCTCATTCCTCGAATTCGTCCCAATAATCAACAAGCTCACCGAGAAGGCCACCACAGCAGCCGGGAAGAAGGTGTCCTTCGACGTCATCGTGCCCTCCCTCCCGGGTTACGCTTTCTCCTCCGTTCCGCCGGTCGAATGGACAATCGCTGATACTGCCCGTGTGTTTGATACCCTCCTAACAAAGGTTCTTGGTTACGACACGTACGCGACGTTTGGGACGGATTGGGGTGCCGGCGTCGCGTACAGTTTGTACGGCCAGTTCAACACCACTGTTCGTGCGGCGCATCTAGCCTTCTTGCCCTTCTCTCCTTTGAGTACGGAACAGCTGGCCGCGGAGAACATCACTCTCTCGCCCCTGGAGGAATACGAGCAGGCGAATGCAGAGGAGTGGACGCGTTCCGGGGAGGGGTATTTTGTTGAGCAGACTACGAAGGTATGTCGCTGACCACCCAAGGTAGTCATCCACTGGACTAGCTGTGCTAACTGTTGCATGTAGCCCAATACGATTGGCCTCGCGCTCCACGACAATCCCGTGGGCCAACTCGCCTGGATTGGAGAGAAATTTCTCAACTGCAAGTCAAGCCCAACAGATCCAACGCCCACGCCCATTACATAGCAAAACTCCCATCTAACCAATATTCGTGCATAGGGTCTGACACCAACGCCGGCCGCGCGCCTTCAACCTTAACCCACAACGAAATCCTCCGCAGCGTCTCGCTGTACTACCTAACCGAATCTTTCGCTTCGTCCGTGCTCACCTACGCCCAGAACCCCAATGGTTTTGCGACGGTGTATACGAAGGCCAACACCGATGCGCCGCTGCTCTTCAGTGCGTTCAAGTATAATGTTGGATTCTGGCCGCCGGCTGTCGTTGCCAAAGTGGGAAATTTGGTGAAGTATACTAGTATGTTTCCCTCTTCCTGTTGTGTTGCTTCCTCGTTGTTTGAGTTGGACGTCATCTTAGTAGTAGTCAATATGTGGGACAGTGACTGACTTGGATGGTGTGTTCTTAGATCATGAGTCCGGCGGCCATTTCCCTGGCATTGATAATCCACCTGCTCTTCTGGCAGATCTGCGCGAGATTGCGAGCTATTGGAAGGATTAGGATTCTTGGAGAGGATAATATACAGGGTATTATTCAATAAAGGGTGGCTATGGCCTGGCTTAAGAGGTGACCTCACCTACTGAAGGCTGTTGAAAATGATGAGCTGGTATAGCAGAGGGCTTCTGTGCCATTCAACAAGGACCAGTCTACTCTTCGGATGTATTGTTATGGAAGGAGCGAAGAACTGCTCGTCCTCTCGCTCGGAAGCTCTTCTTCACACAGCATCCTCTTGTTATTGTTGTCTCGATTCCGGTGGCAGTTTATTAGAACTTCACTCCTTCGTGTCCCTTCAAGTCAAATTGCGCGGTTCTATTCTACTTTGCCGCTTTGTGAATAGAATTCGCGGGACAAACCTTGTGTTGAGTCACCGGCTCTATTCCATCAGAATCTGCGTTCACAAAGTTTTCCACTGCCTTTCCGCCCTTCTCTTCTTCCAACTTCCGGAACCCATCGACATCTCTCATCTCTCCCTCTCAAAATAATACCCTTCTCACTCCGAGTTTTCATCTACAACTATCATCATGGGTCTTCCCGGATCACCTGCATCTCCTCGAAAGAGGCGGATGATCCTTCGTGAGTCCAAGGACACAGAGGGAGAGCTCAGCATTGAAGATTACCTTGTGCGCTGTGACCCATACGGCACCACCACCGCTAAACTCGCCTTGCCCTACCCCCTCACATGCGCCCCGGCCAATCCCACCATCGTTGGTCAAGTACATGCGTGCAAGGATGAGATCCTCCGAGTTCTCGATGAAGATGGCTTTCCGACCGGGGGCTATAACCTGCATTTCCGGGTTCAAGATGTCTCCAAGCCCGAGTACCCACTCGGAGATCGGCCACAAACTACCCTCCGCCTCATTTATCTACGTGTCTCTTCCGTCCCCAGGAGGCTGGGCCCAACCAAGGACAGCATCGCCCGCATTCTTCGTCAAAACGGGATTGTGGGGGTCGAGGTCGAGATCGTTTTCTTCGACAAATGCTTCAGGCCGTCCTTGTTTAGCATTATGAGCACTGACCCGGCAGTGAGGGCGTACGGCACTGCGAGAAGGGACATCCTTGCCCTTGTGAAAAGGAGACTTGGTCGGGAATGGTCCATTCTCACGCTATTCGGAATGGGCCTCGACAAACCGAAGAGTACGCCGACGATTGTAATCTTCGTGAATCCCTTCACAGCCCATGACTGGGCAGACCTCGCCCTGCAGATCCGACTTCTGCTGCCACACGCTGACCCGGTGGCGCTCAAGATGGAGGTGGAGTTCATCCCTGGGCGCATTACAGCCTACAACCCCGCTGATGCGAGCAATTCCCCGCCTGGAAATGCGGTTTCTTTCGCTACCAGGATGCGTGCAGACGGTGTGCCATCGGCGGGGGCCTCCATAGCGGTGCTCCCAGAGGGTGGTGGCGGCTGGCTCGGCCCATTTGTGACCCTGGACCTGGCGAGAAGCGGCATAGAGGAGCGCTCACTTGTTATCACGCTGTCCGTCCTCCGTATGTGGCCAGCGCTGAGCAATTGGAGACCGCAAATCGCCATGGGAGTTCCCCATTCTCGCCACATCAAACAGAGTACGATATCTCTTTCTACGCGCCCCGAGACGCCGAAGCGACTGTCTGCTTTTGTTTCTTTTAGCTCTGGCAGTCCCAATTGAATACAGAGCGCCTGGTCCTCCTGAAAGCACAGTGAGGAATCTCTCGTTATCAGCTAGCATCTACAATCATTTTCCTAGACATGCCAGACATGCCAGACATGCTTCGCTCTATAGTTGGCATTAGTGGCACATCGTCTTGCCAAATAGCGTAGTCATTTGTAAGACCTTCTTCAGATCATACCCGAAGTTCAAATACCCCGTCCTGAGTCTCCGCAAAAGCGCAGCCTACTTTAATGATAATGATCATGTTCCCCAAGATCCCTCTTAGCACTCCGCTCCCCCAACCACGACCCATCCTCCTCCGCCGCCTTCCTCAACCGCCTCGTAACCCCATCCATATCAAGCCCCAGCACATCCTCAATATACCTCGGGATCTCCGTATTATCCCAACCCCCGGCAAGATCCGCCTGGAGGGCCCGACGCTTCCGCCCAGCCGCATATCCATGAAGCGTGACGTCGACCGAGGTATGGCCGCCCGTCGACCAGTCGACGCCTGCGCGCGACGAGAGTAGCGCGGCGACGCCGGAGCCGATGCTCGATGCGTTCAGGATCCCATCGACCTCGTCGTCGGAGATATCCGCCAGCCCGGCGAGCGGGAGGATCTCGGAAACGAGGAATTCGCGTTGTGCCTCGGACCCCTCAGGACGCTCACCATCCCACATCTCCTGCAGGAACGCCCGGGAATGCGTAACGTCTTGCAACGGCAGCGGATCGTATCCATTCAACGTCAACCCGCCCGTCTCGTGATCCGCCGCAGAAAGCAGAATCGTGTCCGGGTGTTTGTCGATCCACTCGCGCACCCACGCGATGACGTCGTTGTACATGATTGTCTCGACGGCGTGGTTTGCGGGGTCGTTGTCGTGCCCGCCGTGGTCGATGCGCGCGGCTTCGATCATCAGGAAGAAGCCCTTGCGTCCGCGGCGGGTTGCGCGGTGCAACGTGTTGATGGCGGTTTGGGACATTTCGAGGAGGGAGGGTTCGTCTTGCACGACGCGCCGGTCGATTTCGTAGCGCATGCTTCCTGTAATCGATTAGAGCTTTTCTTCAGTGGAAGTTGGTATGCACCACTTGCCATCATTGAAAAGACCGAGGAGTGGGAGCCCGGTCCGGCCGAGACCCTTGTCGAGAGCGTTGAACTCCTTGCGGGTGGTTACAACGGTGAAGTCTTGCTCCGCGGCGTACTCGAGCAGGTTGAGGTCGTCGGACCGACAAGAGCCCTCGGTGGTGTTGGGCGAGAAGTTGCAGCGGCCACCTCCGAGAAGGAGGTCGACCATCCGGCCAAGTGGGTGGCTGTAGCCCAGCTCTTGCTCGGCGATCAGAGGCTGGGAGCCGCGGTTCGCGACGTGGGCGGCGTAGACTACGACGTATCAGCATATCGCGTTGAAGCAGAAGCGAAATGTGATTTTTTTTACCTGCAGGAGTGGCATCGCTAATCGATGTAGTAGAGACAAGCCCTGTCTTCAGCCCTCCAAGCTTCGCTGCCTCGAGGATAGAACCGACAGGCAGGCCCTCGGGCGTCACAGAGATGGCGCCGTTGTAGGACTTGTGCCCGGCAGCGAACGCTGTGCCGGAGGCAGCAGAATCGGTGATCATGCTGCTGGCCGAGTGGGTGCGGACACGGCCGATGGCCTTGATAGACGTTAGCACTGGGTGACTAAGGTTGAGATCGGGGCGCACCAACCAGGTCGTCTACGGCCAGCTCACGGATTTGCGGGTTGCTACCGGTTGTACCACTCTCAACAAGCGAAACGAGGTCGCGGGCCATATTCTGCGAGGCAGGGCCGTAGCCGTCAGGGACAATGTAGATGACATTCTTTGCTTGGACGGTGGCTGCCACTGCAGTCTGGAGCAGGGCTGTGCCTGCGATGAGGGTCGAAAGGACGTGCATTTTTGCCGCTTCGCTCAAGGAGATGATTCTATCCAATACCTTTCCTCATGCCACGAGTGGGGGATTCAGGTCTTATTTGTATTCCCTACAATTTGGAGTAATACCTGTGCATTATACTTTCGGCTCTCCAGCATCGACGACGTAGTATCCATAATGGATCAGGCCATCTTGTCCCTTCCCTGTAACAAGGGCTACATTGCAGCTATCCGTCGCCATTCAAGCGAGGTTACGATCTACGGGTTTACACTCCGCTGCCTGCACCCACGTGCTTGAACATGCATCTGTATCAGGCCCTGCCAAGCCCTGGCGGAGATTTGAACGCGGGCTACAGGGCAGTGGTCTGACTAAGATGCTAAGCGATCAGGAAGCGAGGGTTGGCGTCAAATGGAATCCCAGGAACCGATATTGGTCTTGTTATCTGTTGCCGGCATGATAAGATCCATTGCACGGAGCTCATGAATCAGAAGATCTCAGTTTGGCACATTGTCACCGTTACTCCACCAGCCAAGAAACCCCCTCATCTCAAGGACTTGGCTTCATATGGAGTAATATCCGGCGGCCTTGGCAGACTACTGTCTAGCAGGCTTTTGCCGTTGTGCGATCCGGACCAGCCGTGACTGGACAGAGTAGATAACAAGTTGAGTCGGCCGAAGTGGTTGCATAGATCCGAAGTCATGGGATATGGGTAATAATAATGTCGGCGTGGTTGAGCGTTTAGAAGCCAGATCCGAGTAAGATCTCTAGTCAATCCGGACGGACAGGTTGCAGGTCTGTCCGTAGGGCTGCAGTGCCCCTTGCATTGGCTCTCCAGGATGGCCAGTTGTGAATTCCTACTGTTAGATTCAACACATTGTCTCATCGTCGCGTAGAGCTGTAAGCAACTATTCCCCGACAGCACACCATGGAGCCAAGGACAAATACCGTAACAATAACGGCCTTGCGAAGGCTTATGTCAGGGAATAGTAGACAAGGAAGAGAAGTACTGAGCTAGTCTAGTTAGGCTTCTCGCGTTTCGCAGGGCAGGTGGTTCTACAGAGCCCTAATTTGACTGTACAGATGGGAATGCAAGGAAGTGGCGTTGACTTTAGTTTCTCGTTTTGGATTCAAACCCCTGTTGTCTCCTCCGCACAATCCTAAAGGGCATATCAAGCCAAGAAGACTCATCTACACTTGTAGTTGTCCGTTCCATACCCTCCACCGACATTTGAGGCGAGATACCCACAACAAACTCTGGGACGCGAATGGGCAACAGCGGCTTGACAAAGGGC
This sequence comes from Aspergillus pseudodeflectus, assembly GCF_044049435.1. Classification (NCBI taxonomy): domain Eukaryota; kingdom Fungi; phylum Ascomycota; class Eurotiomycetes; order Eurotiales; family Aspergillaceae; genus Aspergillus; species Aspergillus pseudodeflectus. The sequence continues at coordinate 163,682 of NW_027263824.1, read as the reverse complement.
CTCGCGTCAAGATTTTGGGGATACCATTTGGCCATTTTATGCGTAAGGGATACGCGCAGTGCCCGAAGTCTGGACATCTTCTTCAGTGCAGGGCATGCGCGCTTCCAGCCCTTGAGGTTCTGGTGCAAAGGGAAGACTTGGAGGAAGAGGCGCTAGTGCGGATCGATGCGAGTCTCTGCGGGATCATGATTCGTGGAAGTATATTCAAGACGCGCTGGTCCATGTGGAAAGAGGTCTTTTGGTAGATGATCTGTTTGCGTGATGAGTACATCAGGGTAGTTCCTCGAGTGGCCAAGTCATTATCCTGGCAAATCAGCAGCCATGATATTGCCGACCATGCAACCCTCAAGGCCACTTCTCGAACTCGACAGAACAAGCCCCATCGTGACAAGATGGCTTCTTCGTCTTCTTCCTGTGTACCAGTGCCACGGATCCGTCCCGCTCATCCTCCTGCGTAAGACGCCCCCGACACTCAGGGGCGACGCTTTGTGGTGCCAACTTGCCCTGCAACCCCCAAGCCAATATAACCTTCTCCCCGATTAAATACCAGCAGCCCGTCGCGATCTGGAGCCGGTTCTTCCCCGTGCTCAAGTCCCTTTCGAACTCCAATCTCTCCGTGGGCCCGCACTCTCCAGTCTCTGCGCGGAACGAGAACTCCAGTCTCCGCAAGCGTGGCATTCTCCGTGCGGCACGGCCCATGGATGAATACATCTCGTCCGCCGCGTCTCGTCTCATTATCTCCCGGTATCCGTAGTGTCCTGTGTCATAATCCCAGCCTTGATCCGGGTCGGCTTCAAGCTCCTCGAGCGATATATGGTGCCATTTGCCGGCGTCGTTGTCGAGGATCCATTTTCCTAGAGTTGTAAGTACGGGGAGAGAGGAGAAGAAGGGAGCGCATCGGAGCGCAGCAAGGGAAAAGGACGGTAACATACCATCAGCTGTATACGGAGGGACTCCCAAGACAACGAGCTCTTCTAGCTTCGGCCAATGGAGAGACGCCGAGTCGTAATCCTCTTCCTCAGGGCCAGGCCAGAATAATGCACTACTGATTCGAACAAACTCGAGTTTCAGTTTCCGCAGTCTCGTACTAAGAGTTCGAAAGCCGATCGATAGCTCGTCCAGGCCGCGTGGGCTAAGATAGTTCGCAGCGTTGGTTGCGGGATTGCGTGCCAACTCTCGGGTAGAGTCTATCTCGTATTTGAATTTTTCCGCCGATTCCGGTACCAGCGAGAGGTGGTCGGTCAAATCTGGAAAAAGAGGTCAATAAGTCGCAGCACAATAGTTGGCAGTGAACAAGAGCGGGAGGAAATACCTTGTCTCTGCGCCACCAAAGCCCGCAGCGATTCTGTTAGAACCAATCCGCCCTCCCCGCCATAAATACGCCGCACGTTAGGAAACCGAGTCAACAAGAGGAAGAAGGCCGATGGCCGATGATCGCTGTCTTCAGGATCGTACACTCCAAAGGAGGTTATGTACGGCAGAGTGGGCAACTCCCTGACAGAATTCTCCGTCAGACGTGGCGGATACGCCGCGAAACCCTTCTGCCAGAGCTGGTCGAGAGTCATATCCTCCCACTCCGCCCTCGTCACATCCTCCGGTTGTGGTTCGTGCTCAATACGCTCGTCGCCGTCCAGTCGAAGGGACAGCCGCATACTCGCGTTCTGGTCTTTCCATGAAGCAAGGAGGTTAAACAGGTCGAGGAGATATTTGTGGTGCTGCTCATCATACCACTCCGCATACCGGTTCGCTTGCTCGATATGATCATCTTGCTCATCCTTCTTCCCCCAATTATAGCATCCAAGATTAGGCCACATGGAAATTAAATGCCGAATATAGCCAGCCCGCGCGCAGCGGTATGCATCGCCAGATGTCCACTCCTTCAGCTGTGCGAGTGAGATGCTCGTGTTGAGTGCAACTTCCTGCCAGAGGAGGCGCTCGACGGCGACCTGCCATTGCCGTGCGACGACCGCGTACGGGAGGATTTTGCATTTCTTATACGGATGGAATCTGCTTTCTTCTGATATTCGGATGTACTCGACAATCTGCTGGACTATTTCGGCAGGAAAATGGACCATCTTGCAGTGGGTTGGGGGATTGTCGAGGTTGAAGGATCGGTTGTGCTGTTGGAGAAAAAGAAAACCAACAAAAGACCCACCGCGCTTGGCACCTGCAAATGGGGGCGGACAGAAGCGGATCAAGTAGCTGGACTAAATCCTGATATCAATAGATTGTGACTTGCAGTTTTCCCTTAATCATCTGCATTGCTGACAGTATTGGCTTTCTGACTTCGAGTAATTGACCAAAGACCTATCATTTGTTCAAAACCGGTTTGATCACGTTCAACAGAAAGAGCCAACTTGGAAATTCTTCGCTTGCTGCATGGCTGCTGTCTTCTCCGCAAGCAGCACGGAGGTGAGGTGCTCTTTGCGCGCGCCAGGAGGGTGTTTAGGTATCAGAGGGTATCAACAACAGTTGTCGGCGAATCGCCAGTCGCGTCTTGAGCCGCGTGCGCTCAAAATACCTTGGCTTCATCTTTCTTTGATGTAAGGGATCGTCCATCGGGACCAACAAACCTGTACAAGGCAAAGGCCTGCCCCTAAGACAGATCAATGCAAACCCCATACTCGCCCAACATCTTGGCCACAACCACAAATCCTCCCATAGCCGGAGCAGCCAGCGGAATGACCACAGCAAGCCAATACGTCAACCAAGCAGTCATAGACAGCTCCCTCGCCGAGAACGCCCTGTCAAACGTAGATATCGCCATGAAAATTCCCGTTGCTCCAATCCAGGCCCAGAGTCCGCCAACAGTTCCAACCGCCAGCCAAGCCATCGTAAATCCGCGCTCAAGCATAGAGCTCCTCCCCGCGGAAAAATGCGACAGCGCACCCACAATTGCAAGCGGGGGAAGTGAAAGAAGGAATCCACCCAACTCTAGCAGGTCGAGATTAGTTTGGTCTTTCTGCAAGTCAACTTGGTCCAGATCAAGACACCCGACCTCTCCGGTGATCAGAGCGCCATGTGCTTCGGCTTGGTTCATGAGCGATGTTCGGACCATGTATATGGCAGGATATTCTGGCGTGATGCAGGTTGCTATCAGATTGATAATGGACATGTAGGCGTAGGGTGCGACTGTTAGTCCAAACGCGGCATACCCATATTGATCGATTTGGTTGCCACGCGCACGGTAGATAGTTATGGTTGCCCAGATGGCCTGGGCTAAGCTGATAATGGCCTTTGGAATATTGTACGAGGCTGCTAGGTCCCCTGTGTCTCTTTCTGCTTTGTTCTGTAGCACATTCCTCGGCTCGTTCTCTTGCATATTCTCGGGAATATTCTCTGCCGCGCTCTGCAGCATGTTCTCTGGCAAGCTTGCCATTGTACCCTCCGATTCGTTTCCTGAAAGGTGTGATGTCACGTTCTGCAGGCTGTTTTCGGCCTGATTTTCCCTGGCGATATCTGGTGTGCTGTCTGTCGGATCTACCCCGCCTCCTACCTCAACGTCTTCGACCATCTTCCCCCGAAACAACAACTCGGACGAAGCAGGAACGTACGCGTAGGCATAACCCTCTGGAAGGTCATGTTGACCATGGATATTTGCCAGCTGATAAACAAGCGAAATATGCTTCATCCACTGATACTTGGTGTAATCAATAATAATATCATCCCCTTTCTCATGGAGGCACGTTTTCACAACCATACACAACGCCCTAGCAGCAGCAGCTTGATTCAGCGGATTTCGCATTCGAAATGCCGGACGTCTGATGAAGATTTCGACTGCCCGAAAAATGCCACTTGATGGTGCAAGGAGCGCCCCAATTGCGCTAAATACGGTTTCTGTGGTGGTCTGCCCCGGCACGGCAATGACGGTCGTAGCATGGGCAAGATAGTTGGTGAAGAAGAAGAAGATGTATTCGTACCATCGCGGGGGCGTACAGAGGAGTTGTGGATCGCCATGGCTAGTTGAGCCTGCCGGCACACTGATGATAAGGTTCATGGCTGGTTCTGGGACAGAGGAAGGAGAAGCGGGGAAAGCAGTGGGATTTGAAGCACCCCTTTTTATTGTTTGTTTTTTGCTTCTCGTCAAGTCACTGCTGCTATGCCACTGCTGTGGCGACTCGAGTAGGTCAATTCTGTCCTCCAGCATGGTCTTGGCTACCGGGAACAGCTTCTGCTTGCAGTGGCGCAGCCCTCACTAGTTACTATACTTAGCCTGTGGCTGATTGTCAGAGAACACGAGCGACGCAGGATGCTGTTACGTACTGTACAAGGAGTCTTGAATGTTCAAATATATTGATCTGGCTCCATGATACATACAACAATAGTTAGAGGATTGTTGGAGCGACCGCGGGTTATCTGTCGTAGGGTTGTCGAGGCGGCGGCCCGGGCCCGGGGGTCCTTCGCTCTTTCCCTAAACAGTACCTAAGTAGCCACTGCCGTATTAATACGGAATATGAGTTAACGTGACTTTGTTCTCTTTCTAAGTTGCATGGTAAGTTGCATGTCATACAGACAATTTAGATTGAGCATATAGTATGAAGCCAAGATAGAAACTTCAGTGATCTATCATGCCGGGTCAAGTACTTATCGATATCCCCAGAAACATGGTGAGGATCTGCAAGTGTGCCTTTACGAATGTCTTCAGACCGGAGGTTAGTTCCAAACTGGCATAAATTCCACCAGGACGCAGTTTGAGTCTTTGAGGTTTGGTGGGTTCAGAGTCTGCAGGCCAACTGCGCGGTTGAAACCACAAAGCAAACCTCGGCATCCCTCTGTGGTCAGGGTCCAGACCCCGCCCAGCCGCTAAGCCCGCCGGCGCGAACACCGCGCCAGTTCCCGCGCCCCCGTTGGCCTGGACTCACCCGAGACCCTGCCTAGACTGCAACCGGCCAAGGGCAAAGAGATTGGTTTCATTTCAAGCAGCCGCATCCCTTTTTTCTCTTTCATCTTTGACATCGAGCAAAATGCTCTGGCATTTGCTGTTCAGCTGTATCGCTGCAGCGACGGCTGTCCTTGGAGAGACGGAGCCGATTGCAATACAGGTAATGCATCCCAAGTCCTGTCTTGGTCCTCTAGCTGAGCTGAGCGAAATCTAGGGCTCCAAATTCCTCCGCCCGGCCACTGGCGAGCAATTGTTCGTTTTCCCTTCCCCACCTGCGCCCGCTCAAGAGCCTCAAAACCTCACATGCGAACACATCAGGCGCAGTTGCTAATCCACGCAGCATCTTAAAAGGCCTCCACTACTCCCTGACCACCGATAATAACAACGATGACTCCAACGACCCCCTCGCAAACCCCACCGCCTGCAAACGCGACATTCCCTACTTCGAATCTCTCGGAATAAACACCATCAGCGTCTACACCGTCGACGCAACAGCAGACCACGACGAATGCATGCGCCTACTCGACAATGCCGGAATCTACGTGATCCCCTACCTAAACCCACTGACCGGCCTCGACACGGGAAACGTCACCTGGACAACAGAGGATTTCGCCGCGCAGACGGCCCTCGTCGATGCGTTTGTGGGATATGAGAATGTGCTCGCGTTTTTCTTCCAGGTTGATTCGACCCTTGCTGCTCAGCGCGCGGCGGGGAATAGAAACGAGACGGAGGGGTCTGCGCTCTTCTCTGCGTACGCCAAGAGCGTTGTTCGTGATGTCAAGGCGTATATTGCCAGCAAAGAGAATCGGAAGATCCCCGTTGGATACGCGACGCGGGCTACCGAGCTGATGGAGGATGAGATCAACTACTTCACCTGCGGTGACCAGGAGGAGCGAGTCGACATTTTAGGTATTCGGAGCGAGAGCTGGTGCGCGGGGTCGACGTTTGCGAGTAGCGGGTGGGAGGATCTCACGGACGAGCTTTGGTTTCCGAGTGTGCCGGTGGTCATGGCGGAGTATTATTGTGCAGACCCTGAGGACAGGGACGAGGAGATGGGTGATGTCGCTGCGCTTTATGGGGAAGAGATGGCGTTTGATTGGTCCGGGGGGATGTTTTATACGTATGCTGGGTCGGATTATGGTATAGTACACCCCTTCCCTTCCACTCGATGTTAATTCGATGGGCGACATAGGAAGGTAGACGGAACCGTGGGGCTAACAGATTGCATACAGGCCTGGTGGAAATCAACAATGGCAAAGTCACTGAATCCCCAGCCTTTGACACATTCGCCTCCATCCTCTCGTCCTCGGACCACGCCTCGACCAACGACACAGCATCCTCACCCAGTTATTATACCACTTGCAGCTACAAAACCCCCTTCCCCGAGCAGCCCCCACAACCAGACGCGCAATACTGCGACTGTACCCTCCGCCACAGCCTCTGCACCCCTCTATCCACCTCCCCCTCGACACTCGACGCCCTCTGGGAGGACATCTGCTCCACCAGCACCGACCTCTGCCGCCGCCGCCCAAACGACAACTACGCGGGTGAATATGGCGACTACTCGATGTGCAACGCCACTGTGGAGCTTGCAGCCCTATTAAGTGATGCCACGGTCGATGACTTGGGAACGGGCAGTGGGACGTGTGGGATGAAGTGGGGTGAGAATGTCGGGTACAACCCGCTGTATGGGAGTTGGACTAATGGGCGCGGCCCACGGACGTGTGGGCATAGGCCGATTGGGGCGGGTCCTTCTGGCGAGGACCAAGGTATGTGTCTTGATGCTCTCGAGTGTATTTTTGTATTGAATTGCGTCCCATTCCGCTAACCGCACATCGGAAATGTAGTTGACCAACGGTTTCGGAGCGGCACTGGCTGGCACCGCACGTCCGTGCTCTTCATTGTACTCATCGTGTTGGCAGGGGTAATCGTCATCGCGCTGATAGCGATTACTGTCTGTTGCGTAAGACGACGGCGGCGGAGGAGGAGAGCGGCGTCTGCTGCTGTTGCTGCTGGAACTGCAACTGGAGCCGACGCCGGCGCCGGCGCTGCGGCTAGTGAGGTCGCTCAAGGAAAGCAGCCCGAGCGGCCGGACTTGCAGAGTGATTTTGCGGAGACGGCCGAGGGGTCTTTGTCGGCGCCTATGGCTACTGGAGGCTTGGGCGGTGAAAGCCCGAGTGCGAGTGCGAGTGGGAGCGGGAGAGCGACTACAATCATGCCGATGGAGTTCTTCGCCCCAGGGCCCGGAGAGGAGAGAGCAGCGCGGTGACGCTAGGCGTATCCCCTCCCCTCTATCAATACGTAGCATCAAACGGTCATGATGCAATTAATTATCTGCCGTAAACCCTTGTTAAGAATAAACTCAGACATGAGTCATGGCTATAAATAGGGAAGAGCCTGGAGGTAGGCATGGTGTCAAAACTACTAGCCGATGGTCACATAGCGATGTTGTGTCTGTCTTTCCGTCTCTTTGGACTATTCCCTAGAACTAGTGGGTAGGTCGGAATCAAAATGTGGCCTGTGTATTCGATATTGGGCGAGATTGTGACTGTAACACTTATCCCAAGGAATCAGAAATGGTACTGTTGGGCAAGGAACCACCACCTCGGTGCTCCATAAGCCCCGTCGAACCGACATGTCTCATCGTCAAAGGTATTCCGATTAGCACTTCTCTTAGAGTAATCCTAGTACTAGCCTCGTCTCTTTAACTCCTTTCAACAGTACATACAGGATCTTCCGCGAATGCCGCTGAACCCCGTGTATGGATCAAGGAATCTCCACAGTCATCCAGCATTGCCAAGATCAAGTCTTATTCTATTCACAGTTTATAGCTTCGCCTTCACCTTCGCATCCCTCCACTCCACCTTCCTCAACTCGGCCCTCTTGATCTTTCCACTCGTCGTCCTCGGCAACGTCTCCGGCTGCACAAAGGCTATCTTGCGAGGATACTTGTACGGCGCAGAGCTCGCCTTGCAGAAATCCTGCAGTTCCTTGATAAGCGCATCGCTAGACAAAGTAGAATACCCCGGCGCGAGGACTATAATAGCCTTGACGACCTCCCCGCGAACCGGGTCCGGCGACGAGATGACCGCGCATTCTGCGACGGCGGGATGTTTGCGGAGGGTGGATTCGACTTCAAAGGGGCCTTTTGTTGAACGCGTGTTAGAAATGTATCATTCATGTGTGCGATGTTGCTTGGTTCCGTGGGGTGGGTGGGCTACGTACCGATTCGATACCCAGAGGAATTGATCACATCGTCTGCGCGGCCGACAAACCACAGATACCCGTCCTCGTCCCTGGTTGCCCGATCCCCGGTCATGTACCACCGCTGGATTGTTCGACCGGTCGAGTCGTTGATGACGCGCTCGCCGCGTGCAACTTGACCATTATCATCGACATACCCATCAAAGATACCAAAGAATGCAGACTCGGCACCTTCATCTGCAGGAAGTGCGATAGCCAGGTCGCCCTCCTCCCCGACTTTAGTCTCTACGCCCTCAGAGTCAATGACAGCAAGGGGAACACCCGGAAGCGGCTTCCCCATGGACCCAGGCTTGACGGGGAAATCGCCGTGATTCGCACACATCAGGACAGCTTCGGTCTGCCCATATCCCTCGCGGATACTCAGGCCCGTGAGGCTTGCCCACTGTCTGATCACCTCGGGATCCAGCGGCTCGCCGGCAGAGGTACACTCTTTAAGGGCTTTGGGCTTGTGGGCGGAGTGGTACTCCCGGCATTGTGGGGTAACAAGCTGCCGCCAGGCCAGTGGGGGAACGCACATTGTCGTGATGGGGAAGCGATGAACCATCTTGAGGAGGGAGAGCGGGTTGAACGACTGCCGGTCATCCCAGATGAACAGGCTTGCGCCGCAGTTCCAGGCGCCAAAGTAGGAGTATGCGGCTTTTCCCCATCCTTGTTGATCAAAGGGTTGCTGTTAGCATCCTGCCTACGAGTCTAGTCGTGTTTGATGTGTAGAGTCCAACGCACCTTGCTCCGTGTAGTTCCAGCACAGGTCTCCCGGAGCCAGTTTCAACCAGTATTTACCGGTCGCGGCGTGGGCTGAGACACAGTTAGCTAGTAGCTTGCTATGTAGTACCAAGGACTGGACAATACGCACCTAATGGATAAGAAACCTGGTTATGCCGGACCAGCTTGGGTAAGCCTGATGTCCCCGAGGTAAAGTATGCAATCGCCGGTGCATTCCACGGAAACCTCGTCGTTGGATAGTGCGCTTCAGGCGGAATCGTCTGCAGAGCCTCATGCAGGCTCGTCACTCCTTCCCCCGAACAACCATCAACCTGGATAATCGTCCGCAGCGAGGGACACTTGTTGCGAATTTGGAGGACCTTTGCGACACTAGTCTCATCGCCGACAAATATCGTTGCATTGCTCTTGCGCACGCGATACTCGATGTCCGCTGCGGTCAAGAGGGTTGTTGCGGGTGCAATGACAATCCCGCTTCGGAGGCCTGCCGTGGCTATTTCCCACCTGCAAAGGAAGAATGCGTCAAGGATAGGGCGGGCGTCAATAATGAAGGGAAACGAACCATTCCTGAACGCGCGGAAGAATCATCAGCATCGTCTCACCGGGCCGTCCGCCAAGTTGCTGGAGTAGTATAGCGATCCGGTGCGACTGCTGCGAGAAGTGGCGATAGCTTAGTGATTTGACAGTTTTGCCGTCGGAGGATACCCAGAGCATGGCCTCCATGGCGGGAGACTGTGCAGCCCACTTGTCGACGACATCGAGGGCGAAGTTGAAGGTCTCTGGGCGTTGATGCCCGTCGGGAATCAAGTGCGCCATCTTGGGCGCGAGGATGGGAGGTATGGGGATCGTGCATTTTGAAGCTATAGCGTGGTCATGTCCTATGTTATACTACCCTCTCAGCAGTCCTAGGAGCCTCTGGGGTATGATTGATCCACTAGGTTGATACCCCGGCTACCCCGGGTCGAATTGTACCATGTGGCATCCGGGGCTCGGCAACCCACGGTTCCAACGTTTCTTTCCGATCGGACCGAAATGAGGGGTCGGCAATGGACCTCATGTAAAGAAGTCATGCCGGCAACAGGTGCAGTCCGACCTCGTACTAAGTTTCTAGACTATACTATAGACCGTGGGGTTCAGGTCTATCTGAGATACTATTCTAGGTGTTCCATACGTGTATCGGAAAGCAAGAGACATCGTTCGCTCACCACGACCACCAAAGCCACTCGCCACCAACATGGCATCCCCAACAATGATCCAACTCGAAGGCCCAGAAAACGGAATCCTCTGGATAAAACTCAACAGACCCGCATCCGGAAACTCCCTCCACCCAACACTCGTCCACGAACTCCTTCACGCCCTCCTGACCGCAGACCGCGACCCCGCCGTCAGGATAATAATCCTCACAGGCAACGGCCGCTTCTTCTGCACGGGGATGGACCTCCTCAGTGCCGACGAGCTCTCCTTCGCACCCGGCGACGACTTCCACCAGCTAAACAGAGTCCTCATCACGACCGAGAAGATCCTCATTGCCGCCGTCAACGGGCCGGCCAGTGGATTCGGCGCCACGTGTTTAGCGCTGTGTGATCTTGTCTTTGCGGTCCCCGACGTGTATTTCTTTACGCCGTTTGTCAAGTGGGGGATGGTTCCTGAGGCGGCGTCGAGTGTGAGTTTTCTACGGCTCATGGGGCATCAGCGGGCGGCGTTGCTGTGTCTTACGGGGGAGAGGATTGGGGCTGAGGAGGCGAGGGATTTAGGGCTTGTTAGCAAGGTTCTACCGGCTGAGGGGTTTTTGGGCAAGGTTGGGGAGGTCGCGGACAAGCTTGCGAGGGCACCTGCGGGATCGCTTTTGCAGACGAAGCGGTTGCTCAAGGAGACGACTATGAAGGATTTGTTGGACGCGAATGATCGGGAGTGCAGGGTGATTGTCGAGGAGAGGATTCCGAGTGGTGATTTGCACAAGGGGAGAGAGGCGTTTCAGGCTGCGCAGCGGGAGAAGGAAAGGAGGAAGAGCGCTTTGTAAGAAGTAAAGATGTTTTTAGATGTTACCTATATATAAACCATATCATGTCATCCTTCTATCTGGGCTCGATCATAATTTCGCCGTCCCATCCACGGATCCTATACCCTCGATCCTCTGCACAACCACTGCTGTTGCAGCACCACCGCCATTACAGATCGCCGCAACGCCATACTGGCCCGGTCGCAGCTGATGGACGAGGGTGGTGAGGATTCTCGACCCAGAACTTCCAAGGGCGTGGCCCAAAGATATCGCTCCGCCAAGAGGGTTGATGTTCGCACCCTCGAGACCAAGTATCTAGAACAATGTTAGCTGACGACTGGGACTATTGGATTCAAATCCACAAACCTGTTCATTCGCCTTGATAACAGCCGCAAACGCCTCGTTCATCTCCCAAACCGCCACATCCTCCTTGCGAATCCCCGCGCGGGACAGGGCAAGCTGTATAGCCTTGGCCGGCGCAATCGGAAAATCAACAGGATCCAACGCCGCATCTGCCCAGCTAACAAGTCGAGACAGAACCCGACTTCCCTTCCCATACCGCTGCGCCATCTCTCTGTTCCCTAAGACCAGCGCGCTTGCCCCGTCGTTAATGGATGACGAATTCGCAGCTGTGATCGTCCCGTCGCCGTCCTTGGCAAATGCGGGTCTCAGTTTCGAGATTTTGTCTCGTTGGAGCTTGTCGTATCCCTCATCGCGATCGAGTATCCGAGCTATTTTCCCGGGAATGGGGACTGGAACGACCTCGTCCGTGAACTTCCCCTCCGCCCACGCGCGCTGAGCGCGCTCGAAACTCCGGATGGCGTATTCATCCTGAACCTCTCGCGAGATACCAAGTCGTTTCGCAACAATGTCCCCACAGGACCCCATATGGATCTGGTTATACACATCCCAAAGCCCATCTTTCACCCTCCCATCCTCGAGCTTGACATCGCCGCCACCATGACCACTCATCGCCTCCCTCGCAAGGTAATACGGCGCCCGCGACATATTCTCCATCCCCCCGGCAACCTGCACCTCCGCGACCCCAAGCTGGATATCCTGCGCAGCAAGGACAACGGCTTTCAGGCCCGACGCGCAGACCTTATTCACGGTGACTGCGTCGACGGTCACAGGGAGGCCAGCGAAGATGGATGCCTGGCGGGCGGGGGATTGGCCTACGCCTGCTTGGAGGACGTTGCCCATGTAGACGGTTGAGATTCTGGAAATGGGGACATTGGACTTGCGGACGGCTTCCTTGATGGCATGTGCTCCGAGTTTCGGGGCGGGGATGTCGACGAAGGAGCTGTTTGCTCGTGCGGTGGGTGTGCGCGCTGCGCTGATGATGTATACATCTTGCACGACTTGCTTGCCTGCGGGGCTGTCGGCGAGGCGCGAGGCGGCCTTTGTGTTCGTGTCCATCTTGTCGAGTTTTGCCGCAGGGCTCGTTGATCGTGATTGAAGTGTTTCTGTGACGGCCACGGAGAAGACCCTTTTACAGTTCAATATGAGGAGAGAGGAGTACGAGAGCCGCAAGTCGAAGGCTTGAGATGGTGAGCGGACAGCTTCGGGTGGTGGCTGCCGCCAGAGCCGGAGCCGAGCCGGACAGCCGAGAGTTGCAGCCGCGAATGAGTATGAGGATCGGCCAGCAATAGTGCTCTGTTTCTAGCTCGGGGTAAATCGAACAGCATCAGCCGAGTATAGCCATGGCAGACGGGTTTTAGGCCTAGAAGCGCGACTGCGCTATACGTCATTGTAGACTGGTCCTATTTATATGGCTTCAGTACCTCGTCCAAATCTTATTACAAATAATCCAAATACAATCAATCATATCATCTCTTTCATCCAATAGCGGGACACGAATACTGAAGCATTTGTGACAACGTGTCCGAAATAGTCTCACCTCCGTCCGAGTCCGCACCCCCAGTATCGAGCGACGTCTCGTGCCTGTCATGAGAAATGGCTGGTGTGTTCAGCAGGGAAAAGGATATCCCATCATTGTTATGCAGGCCCGTCAGATCTTCTCCATACACTGGTTCAGGCAAGCTCGGGGGAATGGAAAGCAGACTGTTCCATTGCTCATGCGAAATCCACTGCGAGGGTCCCTCTTGCGGCAGCCGGGCTATACTTCGGGATCTTTGGACTTGGTCGGCCCTCCTGCCCACATCTCGGCCATGAGAGGGCGATTTACTCAACCGGGGGGTCATGTTATGGCTCGATGCGGAATGCCCGCGCGACCAGTCCGGAAGCTCCGCAGACGACGGCATCTTCCCCCAGCACAGTGAATGCTCCAGCGAGAACAGGAGTTTAAAGTATAGCTGGGGCGTCTGGAGGTACACATCGCTCCAGGCCTGGGGCCTGCTCTCGACCTCGACCGTGGTTGGCTCGCCTGCCGGATTCCGATTTCTGCGTGGCACGGACACCGACCATGAGGCGCCGTTCAACAGCTGCAGGACTTTACAAACGATATCCGAGACAAACTGCGTAAATCGAAACCGATGACCAAACTGCTTCATGGCTTCTGCGCAAACGGACAGGTCTTGCATGCGTTGGCCCTTTTCATGCTCTGATCTTGACAGCTCAACGTCAAGAGATACCAATAGCAAAGGAAAGGCTGTATACGCCGTGCTATTCTGGTCAGCAGACAAACCGAAAAGGGAATTTTCCTGAGCCTTACGCGCTAATCGGAAGATAACCGACGAGATTCGAAGCGACCAGTCTCTTGAATACATTCTTAAGGCCTGTAAATGCAGTCAACAGATCGCTTTTGCTGATATCCAGTCGCATGATCCATTCTGGCCGCAGGGCATGGCTTGTCGTGCTGGACGCGAAGATGATAAGATGGCTCAGCGCCATTTGCGCGGTGCTGGAGAAAGTGAGTTTGTGGGTGAATGAGGCTGTGGCGAGCATCACTTACAAGTAGTAGATCCACTGCCAGTCCACATACAACGTCATGAGTCGGGTGCGCCCAAGGCCGGTTCGTGAAGCATGTCTTAGTTGTTCCTCTGACTTTTTGAACCACGCCTGCAGCTCCTGCCTGCATCCCTCTGATGCCGCGAATATTCTCAAGAGATCCTCATATGTTGCGGAGAGGGGTATCGGGAGGCTGTCCGGGGGTGAGACAGTCATGATTGTAGAAGTAAGGGCAGCTGCAAGATCGCATTGTACCACAAACACTCTGGTCAGACACCGCTTAATGTCAAGGTCGTAGACTTTCGATATCGCCATCTCGCCCTCCATGTCCTCCTCCACAAGAGGTTCTTCCCGGGGATTGAAAGTATCCGGCGTGATCTGTAGTGGGCGGCGCATGCCGAGTGCAATGCAGCGGTCACGGACAACACAGCACCACCAGAGTCGCTTCTTATACGCTCGTTGTCGTTTCGGCAGATGAGCCAGGGCTTTGTAAAGGTGGGCCTGGGTCGCGCGGGCGGCTTGAATGGCAATGGTCAAGAATGAGGAGTTGTTGTGTACATCCATGGGAGACACATTAAACGATAGCAGCAAACCAACTTGAGCAGTAGTCGTATTGTCGGCATCCGCCCGAAACTGGTGAAGCAGCTATGAGATTGCATCGATCAGCAAGAGTTGAGCGTTGGTAGTGGTTTTTTGATCTTACCGCCGCCCTTCTGTGAAGGGTGTCACGGGCTTCGTGGGTGTTGTCGCTTCCAATCGCCCGGAGACTGCGCACGGACACATACTGCGACATCAGTGAGCACCCATGCAGAGAAGATCAGATGGAACATACTGCGGATGCTGCAAACAACATAGCCTGGAAGAGCATCAGGGAGATCTTTGACTGACCGTCCCATAGCCCTTCCTGATTGTATAACGACCAAAACTCGGCTTCATCCACGACGGGGTAGCAGGGGTGGACATAAAGAAAGTATTTGTGGAGGAATTCATCGAGATACGGCCTGGAGGGGACGCGAAAGCACCCTTTCGAGTCTAGGAACCTGACGTCCGTAGGCGACAACCTCGAAAGGTCCTTTAGTTCCAGGAACTCGTAGTACGAGAAAATGATACTTTTATCGAGCGCAGCGGCATCTGAAGAAGTCATAGAATCGTTCATCACCGGAGGTATAGAAGAAAGACCGTCCGCCCCAGCAGGGAAGGCGCGACCGGAAGGTGAGAATGCATCGAACGGAATGTTGAAAAACAGCCCGTCGACATCTCCAAGCTCGTCAGTGGTCTCCCTGAAGCCCATGTCGAACGGGAAAGCAGTGACAAGTTGGCCTGGTGAGGCAGCCGGAGAAGCCCTTTGCTGCGCTGCCTCATGTCTTGCGTTTGCTTTCTTGGTACGTCTATCGAGAGAAGGCCATCAGCCCAGATCCGATCGTGAGGGTAGGTGGGATCAAATCAACTTACTTGTGTCGCGACTCTCTCACAAAGCAGCTCTGCTTGTCAAGGCGACAATTTGTACACGGGGCGCCAGTGACGGTCAGATCACACCGGACCTTGCGTGAATGGCAAAAGTCGCAGGCAACGCGACTTCTCTTGCGCTTCGCAGCCGAGGGATCAGTCAGAGGGTCAACATTTGTCGTGTCCATCGCGTTGCTGTCTTGTAGTGGCCGGGGATAGGTCCAAGGTGAACGAGGGGAATGCGAGGTTGCACTGCATTTCGCACGACGCGGGGGATGTGGGGTCGTCCCCGGATCCGGCCCGGCCTGCTCACCTCTGGCTCGAATCAGACTAGCGGCCTGTCGCTGGCCCGAGGAAGCCGCCGCATTCGCCGGTCCAGCCGAAAAAATGTATGAGGGACTCGGCTGGAACTGATCGCCCCACATCTTGCCACCAGGCCTGGGTGTACATGCTCTTGAACCGTAATGCTAATTTGCTAATCCCCGTGGGGTAGTGGGGAGGCGCGGAGATCCGGGGTGAGACATCCGGTACAAGGAATGGAGAAATGTGAAACTGTCTCGTAGAGATGTTGGGTGTACAGGAGGTGCTCAGAACGAGATAACCGGGGGGTTCGTATGGGGGTGACAAGCGACCCTTCGCACCTTCTGCTACAGTACTGGTGATATCAAGTCCTTGCTCGGACAGCTGCTCGCATATTCCCCAGGTACATGGTGCCGACCGCCGCTAGACTAGAATCTCAACAAGTGTGCTCATCATCCCTAGCAGGCCGATCCGAAGCCGAACAAAACTATGTGACTTTCGGCTCAAGTCGAATCCCCCTCGAGCGGCGATCGGGTCCAACACAAGAATAGAGGCGCTGAAGGCGCAAATGCTTATCCCTCTGGCGTTCTGGGCAGTGGGAGCCAAAGTAAGCCTGGCTGGGCTATTCTGAATCTAGTTGTGATCTATAAAGGAGGGTTCCAGTAAGTCGTAGCAACCCCTCCTGAAATATCACAGAGTAAATCCACTCAACCAGGCCAGGTGCACACTGTTGGAAACCATGAAACAAGAAACAGAACAGGTGGAGCGGCAGTTCTCTGCAGAAGTGCGTCCTCAGCAGGCCAGCTTGAAGCCAGCCATTGCCAACCCTCTGCCGCTCGGTCTGCTTTCTTTCGCAACAGGTATTCTCTCCAGGTATACGTGTTCGAGAGAGGCCTGCTAACACATCTTGACAAGGCCTCTTTCTCGTTTGTGTTCTCGATCTCAATGCCCGTTCCATTACCACCCCAAACATCGTCGTTGGTGTCCTCATCTTCTTCGGTGGCGTGTGTCAATTCATCGCAGGGGTTCTCGAGTTTATAAGCGCGAATACTGCAAGTCAATCTATTCCCCAGGGACCATGTGCGTCATAGGCTAACTTTTTTTCCCCTTCTAGTTCGCCGCCTTCAACTTCTCCTACGCAATGATCTTCCTCCCCGGAACAGGAATAATGGCCGCATACACGGATGCAGAAACAGGCGAACTCCGCGCTGAATTCCACCAGGCTCTGGCAATGTACCTAATTGCCTGGTTCATCCTGACCGTCATATTCACCATTCGGCAATCCGGTCGTCCTGGATTCTGTTTGCGGACCTCGTCTTCCTGGATCTTTGCTTTCTCTTCCTGGCCTGTGGTAATATGGCGGGCAGCCAGGGGCTTCTCAAAGCCGGGTACTCGATGGGCTTGGTTGTGACCTTTCTTACCTGTTAGTGTTGTCCTCTGTCTTTCCGAATCATACTGAAAGGGATGATGCTGATGCTGAGCTTCGAACAGATTACCTTGGCTGTGCAGCGCTCTGGGCGGGCAATAGCACGCCTATTCAACTTCCCACCTTTGCCATTTATACACCCAAGGATGATGTTTGAACAGAAAGTGCTGGGATTTGTATCAGGCCCACCGCCAGGGAGCTTCCGCTGCTATGCGATAGACAGCGACAGGTCTAGTTTGCGCTCCCGCATATGTCTATTTCTTGGCCAGACCCAACTCCACCATTGCGAGAAGAGCCGACCTGAGGTCGTTGGCTTGTGGGACAAGAGGGACTTGCAGGCTAGAGTGATTTAGTTCTATGGAAATAAATGGTGTACGATCGGGATGACCTATTAATAACCCCAGCTGTCTTCGCCTGTATTTAGACACTGGCTACACGCTGAGTTCATTTCATGCATTTGACCTGTAGCTGGCGGCAGTCTGGACTTGATGGCTATTTTCCTGATGGAAGTGTATGAAAACTTCTTTGTAAAGCGACCTACTAGGATTCTCCAGACCTCCCTTGTACGAGCAGTGCGTGAGGTAGATTTTGCATGATTATGGTGCGCAGAGCTATGGGGATAGCAATCTGGAAATACAAAGATGCTGCAGTGTCCTGGTGATACTGAAGATTTAGCGAGCGTGGGCAGGAAGGAATATGTTACCTATCTCTACAAGATTAGTTCTTATAATAATGCCTCTATCTCTGAACCATATTTCTTGCTTGCCAGTAGGAAAGGAAGTAGGTTATTATAATTTCTGCAATTTCAAAAAGAGTATAGCATCCTCGCCAGCGTGCGGGGGCGCTGCTATATATTATAATTCTGCCTACTTCCTCTCCATCTAATAGTATTAAGATACGGTATTAAATGTCACATATATAAGCTGAAGTAGAATTCATTACTATCGTTAGGTTTAGCCCTAGGGCGCTCATAGCCTAGCATAGATATAAATTCTATATACTCCCTACCCACCATTTATAATAGACAAGAGATGTAACCTACAACCATAAGAAGTGCGGACAGACTGGCATGTGCATGCTACAAAAAATACCCTGCCTTCTCTTGGTGGTCTAGTAATCTCTCTACTAGCCAGTCTAAGGACTCACCTGGCCTTGCCTAAGGCGGCCATATCTTCCAACACGGACCTACACCATGGCGACGCTAAAATGATACCTCCGTGCCATTCAGCTTGCATTCGCTCATCCCGTTTTTAGGTGCTTTCCTCTGACTAGTCCCAGCCTCTTGGGCTCATAACTGTCCAATTTCCCCCTAGGATGCATTACATTTTACCAGGTCATACCACGCTCACCCCATCTACAGGCAAAATACGCCTACCCTGGAGCCACCATACAATTCATCACTAGGATGGGCGTCATAACACCTTTTTGGCCGCGTCAAACGTTGACAGTCGACTCCCTCGCTTTCCCAGGCCCATTGCCACACATAAAACCAGCAGCTGAGAAAGGGCCAGTGCCATCCACCCGGCTGCCAGCCCCGCAACGACAAAAAGCCACCCCCACCAGTCCAAACTCCAGATTACAATATAGTCCGCCCCGGGTTTAGTGTCAGGATCTGGTGGCAGTGGTCTCATCCTCCAGCCCTGCGAAGCACCCAGGGCAAGAAACGCCACGGCTTGGAGGCCGAGGCCAAGCAAGCTTAGGCTTCCCCGATCAAAGGTATTGCCGTTGGCGCGGTAGCGGGTAACCATGGTGAAAATCTGCGGTATGGCCGGGGTAAGGGAGGTGAGGAGGCCCGTAAAGCGGAAGCTGAGGCCAACAACAAAACTGTCAACAATGACGTTGACATCGTCGTACCCTCCTTCTCGTGTTAGAAGATCTAGGAAATATATAGCAAGCGGGAGGACAATAACTGCATGGGTGAGGACTATGGCGAGGATGGTTGTGTTGCTGGGAGAGGACGCGCTGGACACAATAGGGCTATTCTTGGTATCCGTAGCCAGGGCACGGGTCGGCGTGCGGAACGAAATATAGACAACTAGTAAGATGATTGCTGCCGCCCAGTGGATAAATGCCTGGAGATAGATCACCAGGGCAGAGAAGAGATTAAACCCTGACAACTCTCCATCCCAGAAGCAGGCCCAGGCGAAGCTACTGTATAAGTTTTTGATTCGAGTGGCGAAATGCGTAGTGGCACTGGTAGTCAGGAGGATGATGTACCAGCCAGAAATCCCTGCATCTCCTGCATTGCTCGCTCTGATCTTGACGAGTTGCGGGGTATAGGATGCGGCGACGAAGAGCGTAACTAGGCTGGGGATACCATGCAAAAGAATTAGTTTTTACACAGCAAACAGGGAGGATGAGATGAAAGGGGTGTGGTGAACAATACAGATGAATGGCTGTGGCAAGAGGGGTCTGGATTTGAGTATCGCAGATGCTGGAGTCCATGGCGGGGTGGTGGGAATTGGGGCTGAAAATGTCCTGTCGGGCGGCAACGCCGGTTTATATCTGGCAACGTCACATGGATGCAGGTGCTCTGGGCTTGGCGGACACTAGTAGCAGGGCGACTGGTAGCTCAGCGCTTAAGAATGGCATCCATAATATTGTACGGATATATGATAGGCGCATGAGGGGCACCCGAAAAGTTGGCGCGACTGCTCTGAGCGTTGTCCCTGTTGATTGGGCCTCCCATCTCAATACTGATGGCCAGGAAGGTGCCCGTGTAGAAACTTCTACTCTTTTGCACCTTATATCTGGATTGGTTGGCAGTCACCAATCGCTGTCATCATGCACCATAAACCAGCCGCACATAGTGACAGTGATGCATAACTCAGGCTTCATATAGTTGTTAAATTGCTTTGGTATAGGCTGATCTAGATTCTCTACATAGATTCTGTATACCTGGTAGTTAACCTCCTAGTTTACTTACTTCGAAGTAGCGCGCGGATGCGCAGAAAGGAAGCCACCGTTATCATCACATTCCTCTCACGCGAAACGGAAGCCCATACTCGCGTCGAGGAGCTCTCCGCAGAATTCGGTATCATAGCACACGCATACCACTGTCTCCCAATATCCTTCGCCGAAACGCTCGCGCAAACCGTCATCAAGGACTTCGGGTAAATCGCCGGCTTCGTCATAAATGCTGGGAAAGCTGCTGGAGATGGCATCCTCGATGGCACAGTCGAGTACTAGATGCAAGTGATCCAAGTCAGTATCAACGGCGCAATGCACTGCGCAAAGGCCGTCGGTGCGTACTTCAAGCAGCGTGGAAATGCTTCGCTGGGTTATAAGCTGGCGAAAGCCGGGGCCTATTGCGACTTTTCCACAGCAGCAAACATCATACAATGTCGCAAAAGCAGTGCAGCGTAGTTCAAATTCGAAGTCCGCCACAGCGGCGAGAAATGCCCGTGTTGGTGATAATGGGTAACGCGCGACAGCAAACGCTGAGATATTCGAGGGATCCGAAAACAGAGCCCTCTCCGAGAGAACGGTGCGACTCGCTATCGCCTAGTATCAACATCCCGCAAATCTGGCAAGACGGCTATGGCGGCGAGATCGGGACAAAGGATGACGTCTGGGCGAACTGGAGGTCGAGCATGTGGAAGGTACCCGCGGGACGGTGGGCCGCTCTTTCCTCTCTTAGCAGATGGCGAAAACATCCATACAGGAAGGGAAGGAACGATCCAGGCCCCGAGTTGAAAGGCACGATCGAGGTCGCTCCTTCCCTCTGGAGTGAGCGTCGCGGCGACCCTCGAGTTAATTCAATAAACAGTTTCCGCAGGTGACTCTATTGCTTGAGGGGCATGTTGGTGCAATTTTGTAGTTCCTGGCGCATATGAAGGGGTAGTATTCTCCGTCGCCACTGGTAAACTGTCGGAAAGGAAGAGATGTGAGTATAGCTGGAGTCAATTCGGACAAGCGAAATGGGGGTTAAGGAGGGACGGAAAGACAATTGTTCGATGAGACGGGTGTTCATTAAGTTCTTTCGCTAATAGATATTTATGTCGTTGTACTCATACAGTGTATCGTCTATGGTGAATTATTTTGTCTACGCTGATTGATCCGAGAGATCCTCCATCCACAGATCCGGGTAGGCGACTCCAAGCCCGGTAGCGGCGAACGGACTCGAGCCTTGTACCTCCTGCCACAGTGCTTGGCCCTCGACATCACAGGGGCTATCAATCCAAACAACCGACGTCATTGTATCCTTCACTTGGTCCCATGACGTGAGTCCGAGCAGTGGCGCCAACCACTGGATTTGATCCACGTACCACGATCGGTGCTCCGTATCTGACGCGGAGATTCCACCGAGCATCAGCACCCAAAGCAGGAGCTCTACCATCGGCATCCAGATGTCCAAGCTGACACCCGTCAACTCCAACTCGTATCGTAGTTGCTTTGCGATGCGCGGATGCGGATCTGTTCCCAGCGGCGTGGGAAACAACACCAACACGGTGTACGCCATAAGAGCCAGACGAAGAGCGCCGTATATCAAGGGTAGCTCTTGGTACGGGTCCAAGATCTCACCAACGGCAGGGAGGCTCATGACGCGGTACTGAATCAGATTGCGTAGTTCAATAATGTATCCCATCTCGAGCTGCGTCATGAAGCCCTGGGAGTAGTCCTTGACTAGCGTGTTGTATCCTCGGACTGCACTAAACTCCCATACCATGACACTGGGTATTAGTGAGGTGAGATATGGATGCAGTGGGTCGTTCAGAGGCGATTCCTGCTCGGTTTGCTCTAGAAATCCCGTCGCTTCGTCTATTTGGAGACGTGTGTGAAGCGGCCAGAATGGACGAGCAAGGAATTTGCTGGCAACCACAAGGTTGTATCTAAATGAAGGTTAACGAGGCCAGTTCTAACGTGCAGCAAAGTGGAGTACTCACGTTGAGAGCCCTTCCTTGAGCCCGGGCATTTCAATCTTGTCAAACCCTCCTCTCGCCTCAACGAGATTGCGGAGAGCAAGAACATGTGGTTCGGAAATTGGAATATTCGTGAAGCGTAATAATAATTGCAGGTCCGACAGTGGTGGCAAGCGCGTTTGCTTGGAGGTAGGTTCCTTTTCTCTCCCTGTGTGGAGGGCGAGAGCGAAAGTCGCCATAATAATCTCGTCGGATACTTTGTCTGCACTCGCACCATCCACAAACTCCTTCAAGCCGACTATCGCTTCACGTTCCATCAGTAGCATCTCGTATGAGTCCTGGTCGGAGACATTGGACGCATCTTCGTTCGCTTGCCGCAGCCAGCGAATATGCCCGGCACCAGAGTGAAGCCACGCGTTGAACAGGGGAGGGCAGGTCATGGCGCTTCTGATCCAGTGGTGGACGAAAGATATTCCTTTGTAGGTGTACCCTGGAAACATTTTGGGCCAAACTTCCTTTATAGCTGAGGCTGATTGTCAGGATACCGAGGTACCAATGGAGATCGCAAGGGACGGCTTACCGAACGAGAGCACGCGGTTTATACATTCTGGGTGGAGTGAGGAGGGATAGGTGTGGAAAGGATCGAGGTAAGTGCTCCCGCTCGACCCGCCGGCCAGGGGACTTGGCGAGCATAAGGAGGGATCAGGGGAGAGTTTACTGCTTGCCTCTTTGTGGGCTTTTGACAGGGTGTGAGACTTTGCCGGTATGGTTTGCGCTGGCGGCAACCCTCGGTCGTATACACATTGAGCACCCATGCTACAACTCGAGTGAGAAGATTGAAAGCTGAGGACATATACGAGGTTCACCTACAGTATGCAGCGGGAGCACTGCGGCAATGCTCTGCTGCACTGCCGCTTTCCCTGTCGGCATCGCTGACAAGCTGCCCTTGCCCTGGGTGGATCTTGAATCATTGGGACAGATTGAACATCCGAGTTGGGGCTGAGCCGGTGGTAGCGTTAGAGACTGGGAACTTTCATATGAAGATTGGGAAAAGGACGAGGTACTTACTCTAACCACCAAGCATCTTCCGACATTAACGGGACATTGTGTCCACCGTCTTGGTCAGGGTATATGCAAGGATGAGGGCGAGACGCTCTGAGGTTGAACTTAGCGACCTGCATGAAATAGATACGAGGCCAACTCACCTTTGACATCTTGAGCAGGCGGGGACGGTACGGTCACATTTCCTCTTCTTGCCCTTGCACGCCAGACAGGCAGAGGGGGCAGGGGTAGACGGTGATTCGGTATCTGTCATTTTGCGCTGGATCTATAAAACTGGATACAAGAAGGATCCCGGGAGAAAAAGAGTTCTTATAGCTTCGTCACAAGCGGGTCCTCTGAGGTTAAGGAGGTTGCCTTCAGGAGTCTTCAGCCCTGTGGCCGCCACTTGGAGGCTTAGATACTAGGATATAGAGGCATGTCACTCGGCTAATCGGCCGGTGGGCCAATGATAATCGCGAGACCAAGTCACAAGCGAGGATGGGCCGAGAAGGGAAGCTAGATTGAGAGCTGGGAAATAATCCCGCGGAGGGGCTCCTGGCTAGAGCGCAAGCTACTGCGCACGAGGAGGCTTGCTCTGGACCCAGCGATCCGTCCTAATTAGGGAATACATTGATGATGCATCAGCGCCGCAGGAGGAACTAAGCAATGGGCTGGTCGCGTTCTTCAGCCACCGGGCACGTTTAGATTAGGGGCCAACTTGACCGCAGCCAATCCCTGGCTCCTGAGGCTGCCGAAGCTCGGGCTGTGCTGTGCCAGGGTCGCTTCAAGCAACGTTGTCCAGTCGTAAACGAATTCCGGTGCTCTGGATATAGTCGACTAGCCCATCTTCAGCGAACGTTAGCGACATTTGCCGATCGAAATGAGGAGAAAACGGCGCGTTAGCGGCGGACTGTAAAGGGCGCTACTCCGCAAGTTCCGCCCAGCTGAGGCGAGACCCCCCACTTTCCAAGCCGCCATGACTCAGCCTGCAGAGATCGACGAATACGTAGGTGCTTGCTGTTCCTCACGAGCTCGATAGGGCTGAAAATGGCAATTGCGAAGTGCGAAGAGCGAATGCGGCTCGGTAGCTCCAAGCGTTGGCAAGATGGAAAAGCATGGGAATGTGAGAGCACGCGTGAAGACGAGTTGGGCGGAGCTGACGGGTGGAGATCGTTCGGGTCGGATCAACCCATTCTTCCGGCTTAATGGCCTGAGGCTTCAGGCTGGACCGTTTGTCCCCTCATGTCGCGCCATCGCCTAGTCGCCCTCGCTTCTCGAGGAGAGCATCCACCAAGATTACATCTTGCTCGTGATATCCGTGAGACCTTTTACCCCTCATGTCCGACCAGACCCTTCCCCTTAAGAGTCACCTATTTCCAATCGTGCATCATGCGCCATATCACCTGCCACTTTCGACAAGGAGTGTTCGGGGAGAGCCCGAAGCAAGAGCCTATAAACACCACGACTCCAACATGACATTCCCCGCGAATTTCAGGTCTTGCAGCAACTTTTATCAGAACAAACAACGGAACTTGCCTTCAAAATGACCGACGAAACACCGCCCGCTGAATATGCCTTGACAGATGAGCAAAAAGCCCATTTCCTCCAACACGGCTACGTTCGTATTCCCGGCTGCTTCACGCGCGAAAAGGCCGCAGAATGGACGCGCGATGTCTGGGTTCGCCTCGGCTACTCGCCCACCGACAAGTCAACCTGGACGAAAGAACGGATTAATATGCCCCGCCACCGCGAAGAATCAGTCCGCACTTTCGCTCCGAAAGCATGGGCGGCCATCTGTGAGTTGTGTGGCGGCGAGGACCGTGTTTCTGAGCAGTCGTCTACCTGGGGCGACGGGTTGATTGTGAATCTGGGTACATCCGAGTGGGAGAATCAAT
Source organism: Aspergillus pseudodeflectus (assembly GCF_044049435.1). Lineage (NCBI taxonomy): Eukaryota > Fungi > Ascomycota > Eurotiomycetes > Eurotiales > Aspergillaceae > Aspergillus > Aspergillus pseudodeflectus. Next base: position 138,937 of record NW_027263824.1, on the reverse strand, counting down.
GGCCGGATCCGAGGGAACTGGACAATTGGCACGCTGACGGGGACTTTTTCGTCCATTTTTTGGATTCCCCGGAGCAGGCGCTGCTAGTTATTCCGCTGTTTTCGGACATCAAGCCACGGGGTGGTGGGACGATGATTTGCCCCGAGGCTATACCATTGATTGCGAAACATCTGGTACGTATATACCGGCGGGGAGACACGTCTATGGTCGCTGACGAAGTCAATCAGTACGCACACCCGGAAGGAGTTTCTCCTTTGATGGGCCCACGATCCGAAGGACCCCAGCCACCAGACACCGCTCTACGCTTCTACATCTCGCTCATCCAGCAGTGTACCGACTTTCGCGAAATGACCGGCGACATCGGCGACGTTGTCCTCATGCACCCTTTGATGTGCCACGGCTTCACGGAACAGTCTGCGCATACCGCGAATCATCACGAACCCGCCCGTGGGTCTAAAGGAACCCTTCAACTTTGATCGAGAAGACCCAACCCAGTATAGCTTGGTCGAGCGAAAGACACTCCTGGCGCTGGGGAAGAATCGGCTTCAAGGGTGGAAAATCACTGGGGAGCGCGAGAGGATTGTCCCGGCGCGAATGAAGGGGGCACTGGAGATGAAAAGGCAGGAAGAGGAGCGGCTGCGGCAAGCTCAGTCTCAAGCTCAAGCTGCGCGTGCACCTAATTGAGACGGGTGTCTGTCATATTGAATATATCTGATCTTCATGTCGCTTTATATACCAGCCCTAAATCTGCCATGAACATCTTGTAGTATGAGGGTTATCCAAATAATGTAGATAATTATGTGAAAGCCCCGTAATATCCCATCCCCTGTCCAGTATTCCAGGGACTGGTTCGGAACAGAGTACGAGAGTCCGAAACCGCAATGCCCTTGGCTCACCGTACCATCAGCAAGGCATCGAAACCAAGAGCGTTCTTGAGAATGACTGTCATGCTGAGGGGCTCACGATACGAAAGTACGAGCTGTGTGCGCTGTTTGCAGAGTTGGTGAGGAGCACATCCTGGGCGGGTGGGGATCTATATAGATCTATATCGGCCAAGCAACATCGCCAGAGTCATAGCCCTACAACAGTGTGGACCCTTTGGAGGGGGTTTGAAGTACTATACCTCCTACAATCAATGCTTTATCGATCCAGATACAATGCTAAGACCCTGGTTGGTTCTTGATTGTATGTAAAAAAAACACGCGAATGCCAATGGGCGTCTATATCAGTAGTGAATGATAGGCAAAACCTAATCCTCAATAAGATTGTAGCTTTTAGTTCCCCATTAAGTTGCTTAATGATCTCCAGAAATTCCCTCCTAAAAGCTGACTTGTTGGACATGCTCTCGCGTCTAGTAACACGCTGGAGATGTGGCATCCTGCTTGACGGGGCCGTATCCGCGGATTGGGTTGTCCAGCTCGGAGGCAAGGTTGAAGTCGAAGATGGCGAATGCAGAGCTCCGGTTTGTGCCCAAGACCTCATGCGGTCCGTAGACCTCTTCCCATGAACTGAAATGTGTCTTCTGATCTCGTCCCACGAACAGGGGAGTCGAAAAAAGGTACGAGACATTCTGGTACAAGGGATCGTCGACGGTGACGCTCTGAAAGGCCTTGAACATCAGACGAAGCGCTTCGTGGTCCCGGAATCGCGAAGAGGTGTACATGAAATATCCAGGGAAGAGAGCTTGGAGGAGGTCATAACCATGGTTAGTATGGCCACCGTCATTCTCCGACAGGTCGATGATCAAGCGCCTCTTTCCTGCTGCGACACTCTTCTCGAGGAACTCGGTAGCGCGCTGCCTGAACGAGAGCTTCGCGCCAGGTTCTGCCGAGCTGAATGAAGGGATGAAGAGCACAGCAGTATCCTCATACTCCTCCTCTTCCAAGAAGTGTCCGGAAATCAGGTTCCAGTCCTCGCGAACGACCGGCGTGGGGTAGGATGCCGGAAGTGGAAGGGCGGTGCTCTGTCGGGGGGCAGGTGCAGGTGCAGGTGCTTCGGCGGTGTTGGCAGGAGCCGGGGCCTGCACCTGAGGAAGGCACAGTGCTTTCCATACAGCCTGGCCGTTCTTAAAGTCAAAGTCACCCTCGCCATTGTAGCTTGCAGTGATGGGAACGACGCGGACTGTGCCGTTTCCAAACCGGAAGCTATGGTGTGGCGCACCATAAGGCCAGGACTGGAACACTGTAAAATAGTCATAAAGATCACCAGGTACTGACCACACACTCCGCGCATGGTGGGGACACATCCGGTTGTACCTGCAGTGTGCAAGTATCATTGTTAGCGACCAACTCGTCGTTGTTAGTCTGATGGATCAATGGCAACTTACCTGGCATCCGGGTCCTGGAAAGGCTGCGTTAGTGAGAGCGGCTCGATGTACTCTGTACAGCTGGCCCGTTGATAGAGACGATTGGGGATACTAAGCCCGGGTTCCTTGCCAAGAGCTGGGCATCCTCTGCTCGATCCAGTTCTGTCTTAGCCTCTTCCAGCTTCGAGATCTAGAAAACGTCAGGCCACGTACCATAGGTGTATATCTCTGGTAGTTCAAGTCCGTCCTTTGAGACCGAAACCAGTTGCAGGGCACTTTTGAACCGAAATATCGACTGCGAGCACAAGGTCACGGTAAGATGTCCATACGCGCTCGACCAAAGCTCCGCGATGGCATTGTCAAACTCGTACTGACTCTTGAATTCGCCCGTGATGACCTGGTGCTCGATACGGTCCATTCCACGCCAAATATCCGAGGGAGGAGACAGATAACTGTTCGGTGGACCTACCGAATATTGTCGTTAGTCGAGGCTAAACCTATGAGGACCAGCAATCAGGAGGGTTGTTCACTTATACTTCAGCGTCTTCGTCGTGCTGTGAAACTCGAGGTACTTCCTGAGTTCCTCCAGCATGTGAGCAGCCTTGCCCCGATCAAGAGGAGAACGCGGAGGCATTGCAATGGAAGCGGCCCAGGAAGAACAGGACCGGTGGCTATTGTGGAAAAGTACGTCAGTCTGAGTTTCGCGCCATTGCCCATCGTGCTGCCCTGTCCGACACTCAGCTTACCATTGTTCTTTATAGCCTTCTGGTACTGCTGTGACAGCTTGCTGCTCGCGTCCCTGGTAGGGCCTGGAGATCCGGGGCTATCATGGTGTATGCCGGAGATATCGGTTGTGAAAGCAGTCACTGGCAGCGCGGCAGTGGCTGCCAGCAGCACAAGGAGCTTCGAGAACATTTCAGGCTTCAGCGAGGTTGCTTTCCTCTGCTGCTGATGATAAGGAGTGAGGTCGGAGATCTATAGGGGCTTATATTCTATACTCGGTTAAGTGCTACCGTCGATCAAGTGTGGAGCAGCATCAGCAGCGGCCGCTAGTCATCAAACACGCCTGCCCTAACCTGATTGACCAGGTGCCATACCCTACGTTGAACGAGAATCCCTTCCCTGAACTCCTTTACGATCGTTTGCAGGAAGAGCCTTCAAGTACATGGCCCACCGGACCAAAACGCTACATGCATGAGGATTACCAGCTCACCTAGGACCCGTTCAGACCGCCTACATAGACTCGTCTTCATCCCATCGTCACCCAGCTCTGTTCAGGAGGCTGGCAGACCCACCCCAATCGCGAAATGTGCCTAAAGCGGTTAGCAGCAGTTGGAACCCAGCCCTGGAACTCGGTCAACGTTAAAAATGCTTAAATCCTCAGTCTGGGGTCAGGAGAGGTCAAAAGCCGGTATATTATTCCTTAGTCCCAAGAGGGTAAGCCAATAATTTGATTCCGACTCCAAGTACCAGGAGGCTTGCATAAGTAATGTACCTTTAACTTCTCCAGTTCAGCTCCGTCTCATGGGTCCAGCTAATATCCGCTTCAGCTCGAGCCATTGCGCGGTAAAGATAGCCCTTGAAAAATCCAATGATGAAGCAGGTGAGGTGCCATCGACCAACCTAGCGGCCGCGCTTGTTGAGTGCTCACGTAAAGCCTGCATCTCCTGGACACTGCCCCCTAAATAAACATGGTTAGAGTTGCGGATCTTATCCCTATTGAGGTCATTTGAATATATGGGGGTTGTTTTATTCATGAGATCTATGTCTCAGTTCAGCTGTTGTGCGCTGGGCCATACCTATCACGACAACATGAGATGGTGGGGATGCAGACTTTGGCTTCGACTCGAGTTGCGCACGCACTTTTTAATCGATCCGGCGGTCAATAATGGGCTTCTATCTCCAAGCACTGGGGTCTAGAAGCCGCAGCATAGCCACGAATCAAGAGTATAAATACCTGGCAAAGCCCATCTACTTCCAACGGCCAGCAACCCCTCAATCAGATCAACCTTTCCTTTCCAACTCGCTCCAACTACCACCAAACCATCCAAAATGCACGCCTTCACAGCCTTCCTCCTCACCCTCTCCCCGGCCCTCATCTCCGCCGCCGCGCTCCCAGGCCCTCTCGCAAAACGAGACCACTGCGACACTCTCACCACCTTCTCTGAATCCGACGCCCGCGCCCTCCAGGAGTCCCTCCAGAGCTCCAGCGCGGACCTCACTTTCATCGGCGCTCATAGCCACCACAGCTGGGACCACGGCAGCGCACGCATCTGCGTCTGGAATGACTATATCTTTGAGAACACACATGTCTCGCAGTGGGAGGCGGGCTGGGCTGTGGGTTATGTGTTTGATATGTGTTGCTCTGGCCAAGGGGGCGATTGGTAGGTTATCCCGATTGCTCATGGAGTTGATTTGAGGTGCGAGGAAGTAGGCTGACTTGCATGTTTCTGCTAGTACCGGTGGGAGTGCCACGGCTCATGGCGATAGCGGGCTTCCCCTCCGTGTTGTGTTGAAGAGTTCGGGAAGCTCATGTCAGTGAAACCGAAATCGGCTCAGGCGACCTGAGATAGTGGAATGGATTACGAGGACATATCGACTGCTAGGTAGGAGATATGGGGATGAGGACAGGACTTTTAGAAGCAGGGTAGATGGTGGACTCAAGAAGTGCAGCACCCGTCTTTGCTGTGGGAGCCATGGACAATGGACTTGTGAAGCAGCATGAATGGTTTTATATGTGTATGAAGGTCTACAGTGTTCTAAAGCTCTCAGCGAGAATCAAGCACTGGGTACCTGTAGATTGAAAGACATATGGATCCGCGTATTCCGTCGTGTGCTTTTTCAGCTGCGAGAGATATAGCTAATATATACCTAAGCGGACAGGTGACTAGTAATAAATCCAACCCAGGTAAGGTTGGGGCCCCGCCATCAGAAGCTCCTATGTACAGCAACCGTGCGAGCAATAGAACCTTGCATGCTCTCGGCTAGCACGCTTGATTAGTACATTCAGACATCCTCCTTGAATTCCGCCACCTCCTCATCGTGCTCAGATAATGGCTTCGTAGACAACTGCTGGCCGACCGGTATATGCGGCCGTCGCTTAGCATACCTCACAGTGCCCAACGCAGAGGGACTCTCCCTGAAGATTAGATCAATCTCCTCCAAGCTTCGTCCCATAGTCTAGAATCGTTAGCATTCCTCGTGTGACTATGACCGAGAAAGAAGGGCAGACCAACCTCGGGGTAAAGAAAATAGATAGAAAGCGGTATGCAGGCGCCGATGCACGTATACACGATGTAGTAGCGATAGCCGATATCCTGGATCGCTACAGGGGTGATCATCGTTACAACAAAGTTCCTGGCCGGAGTTAGCGGGATATCATCGACAGGAAAGAGGAATTCGGGCCTCACCAGAGCCAGTGATTTGCCGTAGAGATGCTCGACATGGCCACGCGAAGTCGAGCAGGTGCGACTTCCGTCGTGTACAGAAAGTTCGCTCCAAGAAACCCAATGGGAAGGAAGAAATTGAACAAGAAGATGAATAGAACGCTGATTATTTGTGCTCCGTAGTTGGAGTGCGGAAATGAGGTGGCGACCGCGAGCCCGAGCATACAAGCAGCCATCCCAGATCCGCTAATTATAAAAGCAAATCGACGTCCAAGTCGATCGATGGTGAAGAACGAGACGAAGCCGGCCAGAAACTTCCAGGTCAGTGTACCGCCTGAAAGGATGCGAGACGTCTGTGCATCCAGACTCAGTCCATCCTGAAAAATGACAGTGGAGTAGACGGAGATCAGGTTGCCACCAGCCATTTGCTGGAAAAACTGAAGCAAGATGCAAATGCTAAAGCGATAGAGGAGCCGGCCTTCCCCCATGCTAAACAAGTCCTTAAGGCTCGCTGCGCTTTCAGCCGTCTGTTCCAACGACGTTTCGATGCTAGCGAGTTCCGAAGTAACTTCAGGAGTGTCCAAAGGCAGACCTTTAAGCTTTGCCAGGTTGCCCTGCGCTTCCTTGAGCCGATTTTGCCGTGCTAACCAGCGAGGTGACTCTGGCATGAAGAAGATGGACGCCATAAGAAGAAGTGAAAAGAAGCATGAAATTGCAACGGGTGGTCGCCAGGTCACAGGTCCAGTTTTGAACTGGTAGAATCCCAGATTGATCCACGCCTGCAGAACGTATCCAAGGGAGATGAAGCAGCCGTCCAAGACAATATGCTTTCCACGGTTCTTCGAGCTGGAGCACTCGCTTTGCCATGTTGGAACCGTGCCACTGAGCATCCCGACACCGGCACCCAGGACCGTTCGTCCGATCACAAGCTGAGTGAGCCGGAAAGCAGAAGCCTCCAGAATTGCACCGATGAGGGTTAAGAGAGCACCAAGAAAGATAACCGGACGCCTCCCAAGCTTTTCCGAAATATAAGCGCAAGATAGACAGCCTGGCAGGGCACCGAGGGTAAAGCATGCGATAACAACGCCTTGCACCGTGGCATTGTCGTTACTCACTGCATCAGGGCTCGTTTTATCAATCCGCGGGAAATGGGATTCCCAGTCAGGTAGTGAGACAAGGCCTCCGAGGTTGGACTGATTGTACCCAAACAGAACGTAGGAGGGACAGACGATGAGTGCAAGCTGTGCAAGGATGAGGGACTCCCCGCGCAAGCGGCCAACGAATCCGGAGGTACCCATAATTGGAGAGTTTGAAAGAATTGGCATCACCCTTTCCGGGGCAGACATCCGGGGTATAAAAGGACCCGGTGCGGGCACCGAATAGCCTGGCACCGGGGACCCGATGGCGGTTGTAACCTCAGCTGACCTGCCATTTGGATCGGTATAGCAACGTGCCCCGAGGATATGGAGAAGGTGACAATGAGGTATGATTCGGGTAGCTCGCTGCACCCACAGCGCAAGCGGGAAGGAACACAATCTTTCCTGTTCAATCTAGTTCTCGGCACTGTTGTCTCGGCTATGAGCTTAGCGTTCGGAATAACGCCTTTATACCGATGAGTGGGGCGGAATAAAGTCCAAATTACGTGCCTCGCCCGATCCTGACCCTAGCACCGCGGCAGCTTTGAACTGGGCTAGATACTTATTGGGCGTAATTCAGCACATCTAAATGGACGTGCTACTGGAGATGTAGCTGGAAGGTAATTCTCGGTCTGGAGCTGGTTTCAAACGAGAGGCGGCAACCCAACCCGCAATCCGACGACTTGGACAAGCCTCTCTCGTTCTTGCAAGCAAGAGTATGCAAAGGCATAGAAAAATGTCAGATTAACCACCTAAATCAGGCAAATGACCGAAGGTGTCCGAGATGTCCTGAGCCCAATCCATCACCGTCATATAATTCAGATCATACAGTGAACTCGAAGGCAAACTATATGGTATATTAGGCAGTAGCGGTCCGGTCGGCCAAGAGGTAAATCCGGAGCTGTCGTGCTGTAGCAGCAGTGTCAAATTTCTCAAGACGGCAATGGCGGAATCAATGGATCGAGTTTGGCGGTCATCGTGAGAAGAGTCTCCCGAAGGAGCTGTGCGGGGATCTGGGCGACACTTTTCTAGTACGGTAATGACGTGCAATATCAGATCGGTTGATTCTTGGAGCGTGGAAAAACTCAAAAGGTTGAGGGTTTTCGACTTGCAGTGATAGAAGATATGCATAAGAGCGCACTGAAAGACCACACCCGGTCCTATGGGGCAGCATGAGAGGAAAGAGTGCCCGAGGTCCGGCAACCCTAAAAGATGTATAAGATCAGTACTTGCTTTGACACATGCGCCGAGACAATCGGCGAATTCTGAAGTGCTGTCGTCGAAAGTGAGCCCGGGCCGATGAATCAGTAAGATACAAAACCGAGACAAGAGCCGCAGATAGAATAGCAGGGCGCCGCAGCCGCTGGTCGTTGGGTGTGAATGTAAGTCTGGTTCTGGAGCGTCGCCCAAGCCGAGGTTCTGGCTCCACACCCTAATATCCCTGTCAAGCCGCTCAATCTTGGCAACGCCCTGACGACGCCGGGTTGTAGTATATAGAAGATCCAGAATGGAGGACATTTTCTTGCTGAGGGTAGCATAATGGTTGAAGAACGACACAGGGGTCGTCTGGCCTGGAAGAGGATGGTGAATCTCCGTCGCGGCGAAGTCATCGATATGGCAGTCTGTCGGAAGTTCGTTGTCGACATCATCATCGCTAATCAGAGGCGGAAGGCCATGCACTATTGCCGTGACCCTACCAAAGTTAGCTCCAAAGTGCTTCCTGGAAATCATGGGCAGTTCATACCGGTCAAATATGTAAACCCACCACCACAGTCGCTTGCGCAGTTCAATCTCCCCGACGTTCATTCGAAACCGTCGAGCATGTCGATGAAGACCAAGAGACTGAGCAATTCGAACCATTGACCCGTTGACTTTGATCAGGCCAAGCGACTGGCCGGTGAGCTGGTAGTAGAAGGAAAGTAGAACAAGCCCTTGTAAACTATAAAGATCCCCACGAGCGACGAGGCGGGACTGTAAGCTGTCGAAGATTGAGTTAGGGCTGACCAGTCGTCCTATTTGATCACGGACTGGATGGGAAATAGGCCGCCCAAGGTTGTTAATGCTCATTATAGAGAACAAAACGCAGAGGGTGCTATTATCAACACCGTCCGCCATAGCACGGTCCTGTATCCCTTCCAGCATCTTGCAAACGGCATCGACCGTTTCTTTCCGTGCCAAAACTGGGCAAAATGCCTCCCAGCATCCAAGGAACTCGTCAATCTGGGCCACGTAAAAGTCAAGTGGGTGGCCCAAAAGTTCAAGAATTTCAGGGCTCGATAAATTCCAAATCTGATGATAGCCGTCTGGGGTAGCGGGACTTGTGGCTTTGTTGGCTCCTATGGCTGATCCTGCTAGGTAAAGACTGTAGCAGCTATCGGGGAAGCTCTCGGTCAGATACAATGCCTGCTTGCATGAATCCTCAACGCTCAGAATGAAATGAACGCCGGTTGTTGAGCCTGCAAAGCGACTAACGCCGGTGACGTCGTGAACCAATCGTCCCATGTGTTTAATTACATGCGAGGAATCATCGGACATGAGTTTAGGCCCACCAAGCACCGAGGGTGGGTTCAGGAAGGCAGAGCGATCCCCATGATAAGTAGTTGGAGCGACTAAAAGTGAGTCGGCTGATGCCGACTGATTCTGCTGCTCCGCTAACTGCTGCCGTAAGAGATTGTTGGTTTCACGTTCGGATTGCAAGGCTCGCTGGCATTCGAGGAGTTGGGATTGTAGGCCTTGGACGTGTTTATCATCCGTAACAAATCTACTGCCGTGAGCTAGGCCATCAAGACGAAAAAAAAGAAAAAAAGGAACAGACCCTCTCACTCGAGTGTTCCTCTGCAGCGGCGCTGAAGCTTCGCATGGCTTTCCCCCTCTAGTGCAATTCCGGCACTACTGTGATGTCAACAAGTCAATTCGGACAATATGGGGTGCATATCCAAATCAGACCTTAGGAAGCTCGCCATCACACTTGATCTTTTTTCTTTCCGAAGCCGTTCGTTAGCAGACGTTTGAGAGCATATCGCGCATGATATGGTGTGCGCGTACTTTCGACATCTATCGCTAATTGGACTGTCAGCTAGCGCTCGCAAGATTGATTAACAACGTACCATGCTTGGCCAAGCTTTCTAGGAGGATGATTCAAAGGAATTTCCATCGCCAGCGTGGATAAGAGGAGGATGAAGTCGCAGAGTGCAGCACACTCAGAGAGGATGACTAGACTCTTGGCAAAGAGTGTCGTCACGTGCTTACTGTATTACGGTGCCAGGAACCGTCGCGGAGACAAAGCTTCCTACAGCAACAACAAGCAGGATGCTTACCATGGCAGCCATCTCCAGATTCTTGAAGTTGAATCACTTCATTCCATGTTCTCGCTGTCACGTTACTTTGTCTTTGTTTCAAACCACTCATTTCCTGTCATCGTTAGCGCCGGAAAAAGGCCGTATCCCGATCAGCAGCGGGGCCCACCACTGCAGCACTCAAGGACGGAGCATAAAAACATGGCTTCGCGTCCCTTGAACGCAAGGATGTCCCAGCTATTTCTCTTTGGGCACTCTCAACATGGCCGTCTCTGCCCTTGACTCGCGTGTGTTTAGGAATCTGTTCGGAACCGCGGAGGTTCGCGAAATCTTCACCGACGATGCGTACGTTGGATTTCTGGTTGAAGTGGAGGCCGCCCTTGCGCGTGCTGAGGCAGCCGTTGGCGTGATCCCCGCAGATGCTGGCACGGCGATTACTGATGCGTTCAAAAGCATTTCCCTCGAGTATGTGACTGACCTTTCTCTGTTTACGGCGCTAACTTTTCCGGTCTGTAGTTTCGACCTTCTGGCTCGAGAGACGGATATCGTTGGTTACCCGGTGCTACCCCTCGTGAAACAACTGGTCAATGGCACGCCCGGAGAAATGTCCAAGTACATCCATTGGGGTGCGACCACTCAAGACATCATGGATGATGCCTCTGTGCTACAAATGAAATGCGGCCTCCAACTTGTACGCAGGGAGCTGCAGACGTTGGCTGGGACTTTGCAGGGACTCGCACAAAAGTATCGGGATACGTGAGTGTACACTGACACCCCCACCAGTTCTCACAAGCCTAGCGCTAATCGGACAAGACCCATGGCGGGCCGCACTCATCTCCAACACGCTCTTCCCTGTACGTTTGGCTACAAATGTGCCGTATACCTCTCGAGTATCTTGCGCCATCAGGAGCGACTCGAGGAGATCGAGCGGAGATGTCTACTCGTCCAATTTGGTGGCGCTGCAGGGACGCTGGCGTCGCTGCAGGATCCCGACACTGGCCTCAAAGTACGGGCAGAGTTGGCCAAAGAGCTCGGCCTGAGGGACCCTTTGATCACATGGCACGTTGCGCGCGATACGATAGCGGAAATACTCAACTTCCTCGCACTCATTGGAGGCACGCTTGGCAAAATTGCACTAGACTTGATTGTCATGTCCTCCAACGAGTTTGACGAGGTTTCAGAGCCATTCGTTCCGCACCGTGGCGCCTCGTCCACAATGCCCCAGAAACGAAACCCCATCTCAAGCGAGGTGATCCTCGCGGCATCAAAACTGCTGCGGTCCAACGCTAGTCTAGGACTAGATGCAATGGTTACTGATTTTGAGCGCGCTTCTGGGCCTTGGCATCTGGAATGGGTTGCTATCCCCGAGGCGTTCATCACCGCCGTGGGCGCCTTGCATCAGACTAACTTTGCATTGGGCGGACTGGTGGTCAAGGTGGACTCGATGAGTCGGAACCTGCATTCCACCCGCGGGCTAATCGTCGGGGAAGCCGTGATGATGGGGTTGGCGCCTGTCCTCGGTCGGCAAAAGGCCCACGATGTGGTCTATGACGCCTGCAAGACAGCGATTGAGGGGAACCGGAGCCTGTTAGAAGTTCTGCAAGAGAATTCCGAGCTTAACAAGACGCTTCCTGCGGATCAGCTGGCTAGCCTGTGCGATCCTCTGCAATATCTGGGGGCGAGTCAGCGGATGGTGGACGCAGTTGTTGGCGCCCTGGGGTGAGCGCGTTGGACCAGTAGAAATGTCAGCTAGAATCTGGAGTTCCAATGAATAATGTGTCGAAGATCTGTGTTCCGCAGGAGCTGTGCCGCTAGACGTATCCCGAGGAGCTGGATAAATTTCGCAGGGCAAATCACGAGCCTTATCTGCACAGCCAGACGTCGCTGGGACGCAGATTTGAGTAAGTGGGGTGGGCGGAAGTTCCATCCGCCAATCGGCGGTAACTTCCGGCCTGTGGCAGGCTGGCAACCTCTCCGGAACCTCGAGCGCGACTCCTCTTCTGCCTCTCTTTCAGGCTATTGCAGATTCTCGGGTCTCCTCCTCCTGGGATCTGGTCGCCTTTTTTTTTTTTCTCTTTGCCTCCCTTCCGCCATCCTCAGCGATGGACTTGTACATAATGGGACTTTCGTGGCCTCACTGTTGCGCAACGTCTCCGATGCCATGCACTCAAACAAGCCCCCTCGCCCTCAAGGCAACCATGCGGTCTTTCGCGTCGTCCCCTATCCCCGCACTCCCTCGGAGGCTTCAGACCAACAACCAGTCTCCTCATCCGGCATGATGCTCTCCCCTTCGCCGGCAGCCATGCGTATCGCTCCCTTCGAGCCCTCGGCGGCCGTTTCCAAAGTCGCCATCCCGCGGATCTCGCAACTACGTACGTACGGTAATCGTCGAGTGAAGCGAGCCTGCATCGAGTGCAGGGAGCAAAAGACAAAGTGCAATGGCCATAATCCGTGTGGTCGTTGTACCAGTATGGGCATGGAATGTGTATACGTGGATGGGAAGCGGGAGGCGATGGAAAAACGGCTGCAGGACCTGGAGAAGCAGGTTCAAGCATACGATCGGCTTCTCACTGAGATTCAGCCGCGTCTTGACAGCCAGGATAAGGAGCTCATCAGCCGAACACGCGCTCAGGTATTTCCCTAGTATTCAACCTCTTGCCGTACCGCATTGACACTAATCTTGGCGTAGTATTCCAGTCCCGATCCCGACCATGCAAATCCCGACCAAGCGAACCACGGTTCAGCCCACAGCCAAACCCGCTCTTTCGGCATTGAATACATCCAGGAGGATTTCCACAAGGATAAAGCGTTGCAAGCAATTGGGTTCATGGGTGGTCCTTCGGAGATGTCGTGGATCAACGAGCTGTACCAGGTCCTCGAGAAAGACACGCCGTTCCTTGACTCCGAAGTCTCAAATAAATCCCAGTCCTTAACCTCCGTCTGCTACTTCCTCGACGATGAAGAGTTGGTCCTGGATGCCAGCATTGATCCATACGGTCGCCCACCCCGAGATGTCGCCGATAAGCTATTAGATTGCTATTTCTTCACCGTTCATCCGTCATTCCCTATCATAGCCAAGATTCCGTTTATGCAGCAGTATGAGATGTACTATACGCGACCGGACATTCATCCGACCAAGCGATGGTTGACGATTCTAAATCTGGTCTTTGCGCTTGCATCGAAATTCGCCCAACTGGTCTCAAAGCCGTGGGTCAGCGAGGCAGAGAGTCCGATGGTTTGCTTTACTAGAGCGCGCAAGCTGAGCTTCACCGAAAGCCAGCTCCTCGAGCACCCTAATCTTCAGCAGGTCCAGGTTGAAGGGCTGACGGCATTCTTCCTAATGGCTATTGGCCATATAAACCGCTCCTGGAGAGCGTGTGGTGTCTCAGTCCGGTCTGCCATTGCTCTGGGTGTCAATCTCCGCAGTGAAAGCAAAGAGACGTCAAACTTGTCCAAAGAGATCCGGTACCGGGTCTGGTGGTCAATCTACACGTTAGAGAATACTCTGGCCATCATGACAGGTCGGCCTACTAGTGCACCAGACAAGTTTAGCACGACACCGTTGCCAATTCCGTTCGACGAAGAACAGTTCCGAGAGCCGGCAGCATCGCGGTTGCTCACGGACTTTGCAGCCCGCACCGAGTATATGCTGGCATTAAGCTCGCAGCGAAGAGCCAATTCCTGGGACTCGCCAGGCTTGGGACGCGCCGTGCTCATGCAAGATGCGTTCCTGAGCCCGATGGACATTTCACCCAGCAATTCTTTCTACTTTTTCTACTTTGTGGATCTGACTGTGATCATGCGACGCGCTATCGACTCGTTGTATAGCCCTGGGTTCGCTCGACGGCCGTGGCTGACTATCAGTGCATCCATCATGGATCTCGTTCAAGAGACGGACGAATGGCTCAGCCGTATTCCACCCGTGTTTCAATTCAAAATCCGCCATCCCTCGACCCACTTTGAGCGCCAGCGATGGAGTTTAGCATTTCGGTATTACAGTCTGCGCATCACGCTCAGCCGGCCGTCTTTGTGTCGCTCGGAAAGACAGCGTGCGCCCAATGAAGCTTCGGCGCTCAGTCAACAGCGGATTGCCCATATCTGTATCGACTCCGCGTGTGAATTGCTAGATCTACTGCCCGACAAGCCCGACGCATTCTGGCTGGTTCAGGTTTCCCCATGGTGGTGTGTTTTGCATTACCTCATGCAGTCGGTCACCGTGCTCCTGATCGAAATGGAATTCTGCGTACGGTTCCATGCCGACGGTGCTTCTCACATTACGCTGCATTTAGAAAAGGGACTGGATTGGTTGTATAGTCTGGGAGCCATCAGCGTCCCTGCAAGACGAGCTTGGGAGGTTTGCAACAGCATTTACAATCGCCTGTTCTTCGGGGCAGAACCTCAGTCTACGGTACTGCGGATGTTCTCGCCAGAACAAGATCTGCGGGCTTCGATGACCGCCCAGCCGGTGATTTCACCCATTCATGAGGCAGCTGAATTTATGGAGGGAGCTGCCTTTACCGAGCAGTACATGAAGCTGCCGCATAACATGACTGTTCATCCAGCTATCGAGACGCCCTACGATGAGATTCCGCTCTACAAGAACCCGAGCTAGGTTACTGGTGATTACAATAAGCGCTCGTTTGAGCCATGTTGATGTTGTCTATACGGCCGTACTATCTCACGATGCCACGATTTAGAATTGGTCGTTCGCATTCGCAAGATGCAGTCTGCATGCGGTCGCACGGTGGATCATTCTCGTCAGGTTCAAGCAATCTTGGTACCTCCGACGAAACCGTCGCCGCCGAGTCCGAATCCTTGCGACCAACCCTCACCGGAATCCCTTGCCTCCTTGATCTTCCAGAACAGGGAGCCCTGTCCTTTGATTAGTCCTGTATTTTAGCGATCGGTTGAACAGAATTAATCTTACATCATATACGCCCTGCAAATCATCCTTGTATATCTTCCCGTCCTTCTGGATAAGTAGCCACGTCGTCACCCACTCAAAGAATGCAGCTCCCCACTGTCTGTGTTAGCATGCTGCGCGAATGATTCTAAGCGCGAGAGGGGGTTCGTACTCCGAAGGGATCCGCCGCACACCGATTCCCATGCATCATATCAAACAACTCGCGAAAGGTCAACGCCCCATCATGATCGCGATCATACTTCGAAAACATGTCCTCAAACGCCTGCGGCACAAACCGTCCCTCCGCATCAAACGCCCCGCTATCGGACCCGTGCTTCGCCTTGTAGATGCTATCGACGTACACGCGGAACCGCGGGTCTGGGATAATGGAGTGTGCCAGCCGTGTCGGGTACGAGAAGTTGAGGTTGATGATCAATACCGCGAGGAAGGAAAAGAGCATGTTGAACCCGAGGTCCCGGAAGCCCGTGTAGGTGTCGTACGGATAGATCTGGCCGTCCCGGTCGCGGTCCCAGAAGAGGATGTGCTGTTGCATGGGTGTCTATCAATATCAGTTAGTACACAGTGGCTTCAGCTCGCGAGAGGCTGTAGACAAGAGAAGGGAAAGGGAAAGGGGCAATACAAAATCGTGGAAATCCTTCATCGACGTCTTCGACTCGTCGCCGACGACGACATTGGTCCGCGCGACGCCGGGGTTCTTGATGTACGAGTCGATGTACGTTGCTGGCAGGCGCTTGGAAGTCACGCTGCAGTTCTTGGCGGTTACGGAGAGGCGGTCTTTTTCGTTTTCTCCCATGGTGATTGTCTTGTTCTGGTTCTTGGTGGTACGTTCTGTTTGTATTTCCAGACGAGTTCGTCTGGGGGTGGAGGTGATTATATATATCGAATGATATCACCTTTGAGAGAACGCGATGAGCTGGTTGACATGTGATTATGGAGTATTTCCGATCATTATGATCCTGTAACCCCTGTTTATTTTCAAATTACCATAGTCTATCGTCTACTCGCCGGGCCGAGAGCATCATAAGGGAGAGTGGTCGTAGTGTGTACGTCATGATGCGGTGATGTCATTCAATCACTATACATCATCATGTCCTCAGGCAATTGGTCTTTACGATTCTAGACTTGGGGTTCGAGGAGCTATCACGGCTCTGAGGAGGTGTGGTAAATCCATCTGTATAGCCTCAAGAGCCCAAAATGCTTAGATATGCTTCTGGTGTCTCGATAAAGCACCCCGCCACGTCATTAAGCTTCTGCTCATCTGCGGAAAACGAATCCGACGTCCCGCATTCGCCAGTCACATCCGCACCACCACATATGAACCTTAAAAGCCATCGCGCTGTGTTGAAGATACATACGGAATGGCTCTCCGAACAACTCAAACAGACCTCCTAGTAATCGGCGCAGGCCCCGCGGGCCTAATGGCCGCGTGTTGGGCAAGCCAATTTGTCACATCCGACCCCAGTTGCATGTCCACGCGGATCATCGATCTGAAGGCCGCGCGCACGGCGACGGGGCATGCCGATGGGATCCATAGTCGCACGCTGGAGATCTTTGATAGTTTTGGGATTGTGGATTCGATTACCCGGAAAGGGGTGCATGAGGTTGAGATGAGTTATTGGGTATGTTTGATGTCTCTCTCTTTTTTTTTTTTTGCTTCTTCCTGTTCGCTGTTCCTTGGTTTGTCCGAGATGAGGGAGGGATTGAGCGGATGGATAGTGCTGACGGTGTAGGGAGTCAACGCAGAGTCCGGAAGACTCGAGTGCCAGCAACGTATGCGCTCGCAGCGGGAAGGCCTCTCACGGTTCGGCCAGATGCTCCTGAACCAGGGCCAGGTGGAGCAGGTGATAATCGACTATATCAATGATCAAGGACACCTCTCAATTGAACGGAACAAGAGGGCTGATAAGATCTACTTCACCAATGACCCTACACACCCCATTTCCGTCGAAGTAAAAAGTGTCCGCGCCGATCGGATGGTAGATGCTATACAAGATGGCACTGCAGGCGAACATGGCCACGCGGAGGTGACGGAGGTTATCCAGGCGCAGTACGTGGTTGCGTGTGATGGGGCACGGAGTCTGGTTCGGGAACAGCTCGGGGTGCCGTTGGAGTCGAAATCTACGGATTCGATGTGGGCCGTTATTGATATTGTGCCGATTACCGACTTTCGTATGGGATCATTCCTTCACATACCGGTCATTTGGGAAGGATGAGCTAACCCAGCCAGCCGACATCCGCCAATCCTGCGCCATCCACTCAGACAAGTACGGCAGTATCATGACCGCGCCTAGGGAGAATCATCTCGTCCGGTTCTATCTCCAACTGACGGGGCGTTCTGATCTCGAGAAGGAAGCCCTGGAGCAGACGGAGGAGAAGTCGCCAGACGCGATAATCCAACTGGCTCAACGGATCATGGAGCCGTACACGCTGAAGTACGAGTACTGCGACTGGTGGTCGATATATCCGGTATGACAGCCCTTATCCTAATATTGTGTGATATTCTGATAGCGGGCAGATAAAACAGGGCCTCGTCACGAGCAGCCAGGTAAAGAATCGGTATGTCATCATCCTTCATCCCTTGGAATCCCGCTAAATGGCTGGTATAGTGTATTCCTAGCCGGAGACGCAGCCCATACACACTCGCCCAAAGCCGGACAGGGAATGAACGTCTCGATACAAGATACATACAACCTCATCTGGAAGCTCGGATCCGTAATAACAGGAGTGGCACAGCCGACGATCCTCAAGACGTACGAAAGCGAGCGACATCCTGTCGCCGAGCAGCTAATGAAGATGGATGCCGAGCTTGTGGAGGCTTACGAGCGAACGGGAGGATCTATTAGCCATGTCAGTCAGATACGCGATGAGCACGCGGGGTTCATGTCGGGTGTTGAGGTGACGTATCCGGAGAGCTTGCTTGTTGCATCGAAGAGCGGTCCGGCAAAGGCAAAGCATATCACTGTTGGGATGAGGATGCGCAGTTGTCCGGTGGTCAACTATGCCGATGGATCGACGGTACAGCTGGCGAATGTTCTCTCGAGTAACGGAGCGTGGAGACTGCTTGTCTTGGCCGGTGATTTGTGTCAGGCGCAGCAGGTTGACCGTCTGAGGGCATTCGCTGATAACTTCCGCAGGCAGCCACTCTTGTCGGGTTCCAGACGGGCAGTACCATTGAGAAATGGGCATATGACCCTCGAGGTGATCTTGATCCATG
The DNA here is from genome assembly GCF_044049435.1 of Aspergillus pseudodeflectus. NCBI lineage: Eukaryota > Fungi > Ascomycota > Eurotiomycetes > Eurotiales > Aspergillaceae > Aspergillus > Aspergillus pseudodeflectus. The sequence goes on along the minus strand of NW_027263824.1, from coordinate 120,676 downwards.
CCGGTTCCAGATCGTCCGTCAACTTCATGGATCTACCAGAGATCTTCCGTCCGTTCGACGAGAAGCTGGGCTGGGATTACGGCAAGGTATTTGCGGACGACGATTCCTACGGTCAAGGCAGCGGTCATGCTTACCGCGAGTATGGAATCCCCGAGGGCACTGGTTGTCTCGTGCTTGTCCGCCCAGACCAGCACGTAGCAATGGTGGTAGCTATGGGCGAAGAGGCGCAGCTGGAGAGCTACATATCTAGATGGCATGTGAGGAACTCGGTAGATAATTAATAATTACGCTGTATTAGAGCTATAGAGCTATCTATGGTGATCTTTCTCCGGCATCGTCAAAACTCATTTGCTGGTTAAGTATAGTAAGTCTGCACGCTTAGTTAGCATATGCAATCGAACGAACGAGGGTCACTTACTATAATCGCTCTGCGAAGACCACGAGTCTAGAACGTGCAGTCCAGCCCTCTGGCATAGAGCATCCCGATCCGCAGCATCGTACTTGTGACTGCGCACAGCCAGCAACTTCCGACCAGCGGGAATCCGTACCCCGTCCAAGGATACATCGACGCGTGGGTAATAGATCTGACTGTGCGCTCCCTTCTCTGCATCCCAATCTCCTACAACTCGCCACTTATCGAGGTCGAAAGCCTCGCGTCCTAAGACCCTGTTTGCGTGTTTGAGTCCGTTCTTGACAAACCGCTGGTTCATCCCATCCGGATCATTGTATGCATTGAGAACTCGTTCCTCGTCTTTACACCCATCCAAACCAAGCAAGAACGAGCTGTCGGCCTGCGCAAAGCTCGAGAGGAACTCCGCCGCGTCGGCCTTCTCGAAATTCCCCAGCGTCGAACCAAGGTATAGAATCGTCTTCGGTCGCGACTGAAGATCAGGATGTTGCAGCCATGTTCGCCCATCATCGTACGTGCCTAGGAGACCGAAGCACCGAACGTGGCGGTAGATCCCCGAGGAGACGGGGCGGAGGGTACGCTGGAGCTCGGGGTAGGAGACGTCGAGGGCGAAGTAGTCGACGGGGCGACCGAGTTCTTCGAGGGCGTCGAGGAGGATTTTTGTCTTGCGGAGGTTTCTTATGGCTGTCAGTTCACTGTCTTCGACAAGAGTCCACAAGGGGCCACGAGGAATGCTCACCCGCTTCCAAGCTCAACGAGCATACTCCCTGCCGGGATCCGGGCAGCGATCTCTCGGCAGTAGGCCTGCAGCAGACCAATTTCCTCTCGTGTCAGGTAATAGGAAGGACAATAGGTGACATGTTCAAAGTACTTCAGACCGGGCTCGTCCCACAGAAGAAGATCGGGGAGTGCTGCGCTCTCATTGTGGATGCTCTGCTGCAGAGATTCGCGCAGCTCAAGACCCTTCTTGTCCGAGCGAATGTCAATAATCTGCTCAGTCGGAGCACGCTGAAAGGGATGCGCCTTGACGCCGAACCGGGGCTGAATGATATTTTCCAACATTGTGATGTGCTTTTTACTGATGGGAAGGAGCGTGGAGGTGTGGTACCTCGAGGTTCCCTTTTATAGCAGACGACCTGGCCGGAAGCCTCACCGACGGCAGGAACAGCTGTTGCTCCCGAGTGAACCATTGGCACAGGATGTATATTCCGCGGAGATTAAGCTTGGGGTCTGATGAGAGGGTGACGACTGTTGAGAAGCTTTGGTGGGATTACCCGATTCAGTATGACGTCAACACCACCGCAAACAGCCCTACTTTTGCTATTCTTATCTACACCTCATCGCCCCTGACTCAGTGCCTGCTTCCGTGATCGCGAATTCAAATCCAAGTAAGGTGCTTCTCCCAGACTACACACTCGGTCGCCTGTTCGTGTCTCTGCATAGTCGTACGTCGCACAGTGATATGTTGAGCGATTGTCCCAAATGGCGAGATCGTTCTTCCGCCACTTGAACCGCACCTGCGCATCATGATTCTGAGTAACGAGCTACATATGGATCAGCATTAGTCCAAGCCATTGCAGGCAGCCAGCTCACATTGAAGAGGTACTGAAGGAGCACATCAGACTCATCCTTGGTGACTCCGTTAATGCGCTTCGTAAAGCCCTTGTTGACATATACAGACTTCCATCCGGTGACAGCTGTCTCTTGTCAGTCACGTATTCGCAAGTCCACTAGATTGAGAGCAACGTACGATTTGTTCGGATCACAGGATGTATGGCCGTAAGCTCATCTCCCTGATTTAGTGGTGACCCACGAATGCCCTTTCGCAAGGGATTACCCAGTCTCCGAGCCTCCTCATGGAAGAAGGTCGCATCGTGTGTCGCAGTCAAGCGCTCCAAGAAAGAAGCCATCTCTGGCGATAGGCGGTCATATATCTCGTATCCTGACGCCCACATGGTATCGCCTCCGGTCTCTGGGAGAGTGTGGATTTTGAGCATCGCGTAATCCGAAGGGACACGCTCAAAGCTGATGTCTGTGTGCCATCCGGCGGAAGCAAAGCGACTGACATCGCTGAGCTGATGCGTGAGGCCGCCGCCTTTCTTCTGCTTCTCGCTACTGATCACGCTGATCTGGTCGCCGAGTTCGCTTCCCTCTTCTGTGAGGGGATGGACGTGTAGCCCTGATGATTCCGGCTGCGACTTGTCAGTACGCTTACGGGAAATAGCCACGAGCGACTCACGCAGCCGGCTAATAATGTCAGTTTCTCAGCAAAATCACGCATTTGCTGCGGTGTGACATCTTGATTACGGAGGAAGACCACGCCGCGACTCGAAACTGATTCCGTCAGTCTTGACCATAAAAGAAAGAGGTTGATTCAGCCTACTGGTAGCGGCAAGGTCCTGGATTAATTGGTCCCGGTCTGGGGACTGCAGGATCTCGGCGACTTGGAGGCCTTCATACTCCCTGCCAATGACCGGGGTCAGGTCCTGGTGCTGGTATCGGTCGAGGCTTCCAGAGTACTCGAGCGGCCGGGAAATCCGAGGACGAGCGTCGGGGTGCCCGCCACGGATGGGCGAATGAGTTTCTTCGATAACGGTTGGCATTTTGATTGACTTGGTAGGGGGCTAGATAGGAGTGCACGTTCAGGCGACTACTTTGGGCCTGGATGGCGACATTCATATACTCATCTCCACCGTCGAGCCGGGCGGTGCCGTGTGTCATGGTTCTTCGGGTTCCCCATGTTTGAGGGTCGAGCCATCAGGTCTGACAAGATTCGTGCACGAGTCAGCAGGAGCGGCGGGGCGTGGTCGGCGGGGCTCCGGCGAAATTCTCGGAGGGCTGCAGGATCCGCCGGTCGTCCTACCCGAGTGGGATTAGGGCTTTTGGTCGATTCCGGGGGTGCTCTTGGCTGAGGATTCTACAGCGACCCTTATCACGATGCAGATTCGAATTGTAGTCATATATCAGCCTTGAAAGAAGACATTCTGCATCAACCTGCTTGCTAGCAGCTTCTGGAGAAATCCCAAGTGAAACAGACGGCTTTCCAAGGCCATAGGCTGGTCTCGTTTCAGGGCTTGATCAGCGCCACCCCGCGATGTCGTGCTCGGACCTGCTGGTTGTGCAATGCGTTAGTGCCGGGTTGGCTTCGGTCTCACGCTTCTTCACCAACGGCTGTGGGAGACTCGCCGATTGCGAATAACTACAGAACGAAATGCTCATCGCCGTCGCATCCGCCCAGAAATGTGTAGATAGAGGTGTGTATATAAGGAAGAGCCTGCCGCAGTCTGTCTTTGCATATCACTCTTGTCTTTTCTGCCTTGTGTCCAAGACACTGCTGTCATCATGACTGATATTGAACAGAGCGCCAGAAGCTCTGCCGCCAAGGAGGCAGGCGATGTCAAGTCTTCCAAGGAGTCGCCTGCTGTCGGACAGGAGCATCTCGCTGGAGTAACTCCTCCGCATTCGTCCTATGAGGGCCATCACCGATTCGATCCCACGGCCTCGTGGTCGCCAAAGGAGGAACGCCGTGTCATTTGGAAGACGGACCTCATGCTGATGACTTGGCTGTGTCTGATGTTCTTTGGTCTGCAACTCGACCGGGGCAACTTGTCCAATGCATTGACGGACAGCTTCTTGGATGATCTGAATCTGACCACCGACGACTACAACAATGTACGTGGCGCTTCGGTCTTGTGCTGAGATGGGTTTGCTAATGTGTGCGACAGGGTAACACAATCCAGCTGATGTGCTTTTTGACAGCCGAGTTCCCAGTCCAGCTCCTCATCAAGCGCTTTGGTTTCCGCCGCGTGCTGCCCACCCTGATGTTGCTCTGGAGTTTGGTCTCTTGGACTCAGGCCTGGATGACCGATCGAGCATCTTTCTACGTGACGAGAGCCCTGATTGGAACCTTTGAGGGAGGCTTCATTCCCGGTGCGATCCTGTTCGCCACATACTTTTACAAGACAAAGGAGCTTTCTGTTCGCCTAGCCTTCTTTTGGTCAACCCTGAATGTATGTCTGATTTGTATGATTCGACACTGATGGCGTCTAACAAATCCCAGGTCGCACGCATTATTTCGGCTCTTTTGGCCGCAGGCATTCTGGAAATGAGAGGCACACTGGGCAAGCCAGGATGGTTCTGGCTGTTCCTGATCGATGGACTAATCACCTTCGTCATTGGACTCTTCGCCTTGTTCTACCTTCCACGGTCCCCAACCCACACAAAGAGTCTTCTGTATCCCAAGTCATGGTACACTGAGCGTGAGGAGGTTATCATGATAAACGTGAGTCTCAAAAGACCACTCTATTGGCACTGGCTAACCCTTGTTAGCGACTCTTACGCGATGACCCGTCCAAGGGCCTCACTGAACTTACCGAGAAAGCTACTTTCAGCGACGTTCTCAACGCCTGGAAGGACAAGTCCATGTGGGGACTGTATCTCGTTGGCTTAGTTGCATATATCCCTCAGGGTCCTGTACAGGGATACCTCTCACTGACTCTGAAACGCCTTGGGTTCACGACATTCGAATCGAACATGCTTTCCATCCCATCTGCCGCTCTCCAGATCATCCTCATGCTGGCCCTGTCCAAGAGCAGTGAATACTTCGGTGAGCGCACGTTTCACTGTCTAGTCGGGGAGTTCTGGTCGCTGCCACTGCTCGCCACGCTACTGGGACTTCCGGATCAGGGCTACAACTGGGGCCGCTTCACAGTCTGTACGATGATCTCGGGCTACCCGTACTTCCACCCTATTGTATCCGCCTGGATCTCGGAGAACACCTTCGATGTCAAGAAGCGAGCCATCACAGCCGCGACTTACAACGTGATTGTGCAGATCGGATCAGTGATCTCGTCCCGTGAGTCAAACACCTGCCCATTTGCGAATGGAAACTGACCCAAACCAGAGATATATCGGAGTTACGACTCGCCATACTACTACCAGGGCAACAAAGTTCTGATCTCCATATGCGCGCTGGCGTTGGTAGTGTTTGTGGTTCAACGCGAGTGGCTCAGGCACCTCAACCGCCAGAAAGAGCGACAATGGGAGGCGCTATCACCGGAAGAACGCATCGATTATCAGGCTGACTTGGCTGAGCGGGAGAAGGAGGGTAACAAGCGCTTGGACTTCCGCTTCAAGTACTGAGCAGCATGTAGTCGACTGTTGAGGGGTTGTTATGGCGCGCAAGGCTATGGATCAAGACTGTTGAGGGAGCCCACTAATTTCTGGAGTGTTGTCGTTGGGCCAGTATGTGTCAAGGAATGGTTGATCACCATTGTCGAATAAAAGATTGTTTAATACCATATCCATTGGAAACTGGTCAATTAAGGGAGTAGTGAGCTCTGTGCTCGTATTCAGTCGGTGAGGTACGGTGAACTCAGCAGGTACATAAGGTAAACCGTATGTCAGCAAGCCCTCAAAATCTTGTTGCGAAGAACTAGGGGTCACAAGGATGTCGGATAATATGGATTGCGCCTGAGCTACCATCCGATGTTCATCAAGAGAGTCCTCGTCGAAATCCGTGTCAGTCCGAGTTTGCTGTGCCACACTGGAGGTAGTCCTGCCTAGGATCGACGGCTGCGAGTTTGTATCATCGAAGGAGTTCCAATCGGTATTCGAGGAACGGGGGATGCGACACTCTGCCTTCCGCTTCTGCGTTGGGTTCAGCCCGCGCAAAGAGCGCGGTACCGTCGTAGAACTCAAGGACTGAGCCCGTGCCATTTTCTGGTATAAGATATCTACCAACGCGTTATTTCCACCGTCTTTGAAGGCAGTCAAGATCGAGTGTAGGCGGGCGAGGACACTGCTTGGACGGATGTCCTGATCCCACGTAGGTGCCTCAGGCAACATTGATATGCTGGTGATCGCATCCGCTAAAGAGTTGGCAATTTCGTGCAGTTTCAGTTGCTGTATAACTATTCTTAGTATTGGGGGAACAGTCAAAAGGGAGGAGTCGCACCATGCCGAACCCATGAGCCTGAAGTGCTGTTCGAGGTAGCCTGCTTATTGCGTCCACCAGGTCCCGGGCGACTAGCAACGGAAACGTGGGTGAGATCGACATTTGAGACGATGGAGACCCTTGTATCCTTTGCCCGCACAGCGCTTTCCATGTCAGCATGCGCATCCAGTGTCGTGTCACACATAGGTCCGCCCTCTGCACGTCGCATATTTGATCTAAGCCGCTAGCTCCATCACGGAATCTGTCCTGCAGTATATCATACGCCGATGGCTCAGTCACTTGTGCCGAACGAACGGCTTGGTTGTATCCAAGGTGCGAATCCTCGATAATGTCGAACATCTTCGATTCTTCGAACAGACGGAACAAGGCGAGCAACTTTAGGAAGGCGGGCAGAACCTGGGGCTCGTCATGCGCGTCAACGTCGGGCATTACAGTGTCTGTTCTGAGGACGACGGGGAGCTTATGTAGAATGCACACGCCTCTGGAAACTTGGATCAGAACCCGATCGTGCGGCGGCGGAAGAGATTATATTTACCGTTCCGTGACGAAAAGCAGCCACAAGACCCGACGGCGAATTTGCGCTTCCTCATGACCTAGTCCCGCATATGAAGCCTCTCGATGCAGGAACATCATCTGGGCGAGCGAAATCGCTTCTCGAAGGTAAAGTGTCGACTCGCTTCCTCCAGGCTGCTGGTTTTCGTAATATACGTGGAGGAAGAAAGCTGTGCGGACGGTGTTCAGGCTCACTATTGAGCGATATTGTGGAGATTGGCGAGCTTGCAGGCATTCAGACGCAAAGACATCTGCTGTGATCGATCGGTCGGAGACGCAGTTCTTTCCTAATCTCAACTGCGCCATCGTGGCTGCTGCCACAGCGGTCGCAAGGGCTCGTGTTTCATAGTCCGTCCCTTCCGAATCTCGCTGTAGGTCCGCGATCAAATTGTCGACGTGAACGACCGGCCAGACCGGGTACATGCGTACGTGGTAGATATACAGTAAAGAGGCGATGACATTCGTCGGTAGCCTACGGACAAAACAACTCAGTAAATAGAAAGTAAGCAAGCTGGTAGATCGCGGACGCGAACCTTTCCGGACCTGCCACGGCGGTGCCCGACTGGTGATCGTTGGCAACATTGTTTCGCTGGTTCTGCTCGATGAGGTACCTTGTCGTCGCGCGCAGCTTCTGTGGGCCGCGTGCTTGGTGAACTCGAATATAAGTGCACTGGAGGCGCGCGTTCATACACGGCCTACAGGGATGTCCGCCACCGCATCGGATCTTGCGAATCTTGCAGCCATCGCAAGCTTTCTTCGTGATGGGAACTTGCGGCGAACTCATCGCGACTCCGGGGACCCAGATTTGGAGCAGATAAATCAGTTGAGGGAAATGTCAGAAAGTTGGAGACAATCGCCCCCTCACTTGTTGAAACCTGCAGAGCTCATGGTATTCTCAAGCATGATTGGTGGACGACGTGAAGCGTCGATGGCGTTTTTCCCTCCACTCAACACGCCATCAGCAAGAGCCCCACATGTGTATACACCGTACACTGACTGCTGCAGCTCTGGAGCAGTCTAAGCGCAAAGCTCCGCACGTTCAGCAAAAGTCTCAAAGATTCTCCGAGTTTTTCTCCGAGGCTACAATCAACAATGTTGATCTGGACGCCGTGATTCTTAAAGGGCTCAAACACCCATCCAAACCATGACTCGATTTCCAACGCTCGACATTCGCACCTTTGGCAATCGCTTAACACAATGGCTTGGCCGAACAAGAACAAAGACATGATCTACCGTCGGGTAGGCAATTCCGGGTTGCACGTCTCTGCCCTAGGCCTCGGTGGCTGGCTCACGTTAGTTGATCCCCGTTGACTTGGAGGAATTATGGCTAAACTCAGTCCTAGCTTTGGAGGCCATGTAGACAATGGTACGAGTCTTATCTCTTCGGGCCGGGACAGAGACTAACGGTTGCGCTTGAGAACAGAGGTCGCCTTCCAATGTATGAAGCAAGCGTATGACTGCGGAATTAACTTTTTCGACACCGCCGAGAGGTAAGTACTTCAACTCCATCACGGAAACATGACATTCTGATTGAGTAAAGCTATGCTGGAGGAGAGTCGGAGGTCGTGATGGGCCAAGCGATCAGAAGATACGGGTGGAAGAGAAGCGATATCGTCATTAGCACAAAGGTAAGCCGAGGAAACCAGTTTTGAGAAGCGTCATTAACAGGAGGACAGCTCAACTGGGGTCTTGCAAACGGCGAGATTCTCATCAACAATCATGGCTTGTCGCGTAAGCACATCATTGAGGGTGCTCAGGCATCATTGAAGCGCCTCCAGCTGGACTATGTCGATATAATTTACGCCCACCGTCCGGATCGATTGACCCCTATGGAAGAGACCGTGCGAGCATTCAATTTCGTAATTGATAAGGGCTGGGCCTTTTACTGGGGAACCTCAGAATGGTCGGCAGATGAGATCGCAGAGGCTTGTGGTATTGCGAAAAGCCTAGGCCTGATTGCTCCGATCGTTGAACAGCCACTCTACAATATGCTGGACCGCGCCAAGGTCGAGGGGCAGTATCAGCGCCTGTACTCCAGGTTTGGCCTGGGTCTCACGACCTTCTCGCCGTTGAAGATGGGGCTCCTGAGCGGGAAGTATAACAATGCCACAACGCAGCCTCCTCCTGGCTCTCGATTTGCAGAGAGCAAAGATAAATTTGCTAATGGGGCTCGCGAGACCTGGGAAAGTGAGCAATGGGCGGGAAAGATCAAGATAATCAATGGCCTCCAGGTAAGACATACTCGGTCGTCATTGCGAAGATCGCTAACACAGACTTCAGTCAATAGCAGATAGCCTCGAGGTGAAGCTTTCACAGTTGGCGCTTGCGTGGTGTCTGAAAAACGAAAATGTCTCGTCGGTCATTACTGGAGCATCACGACCGGAACAAGTCATTGACAACGTCAAGAGCTTAGAAATCCTACCGAGATTAACGCCGGAGATAATGACCCAGATTGACGAGTACCTTCAGAACAAGCCCGCATTAGATCCTGCTCGACAGGATTAAATGTCGCGGATTTTAGTCGACAAAGAGATGGGAGACTAAAAGCGGTAGGGCACAGATGCAGGATACAAGCTGGTTGGGACGGGTTGTCGGCCGTGCCCCCCCAATCTGAATAGACATATCATGTAAACAATGTCATAGTCCCCAATTCATGAAAGACCAATCGGGCTGATTTGTGCCCATACTGTCTCCCATTTGTCCAGTTATGTCAAAGGTCATCCATGGTGGTAGACCTGTAAAGGCATTGTTTCCGGTGAAGGGTGTATACAGGTCTGCAGGAGCAGGGGTATTGTGCATCTGCGTCGGCCAAAGGGCCGTATGGCTTTGTGCGGTCATTACATTGGGCGGGGCATCCTGAGCAGCATTGACGGCTTCTTTGGATAGCCAGGTTCTCATGATGCAAACTATCTTGGGTGTCTCCGGCGAATGTCCAGCTTGTCTCAAGGCTGACTCGGTCACCTCCCAGGCGTGGTAAACGGTTGCGGTGATGGTTCTGAAAAGCAAATTCGGCGATACGCGACGAAGACACTTGGCACGAGCCTCAAAATTGTCACTCATCAAACTCCAGCAGTGCTGAGCGTGTTTGCTGAGGGGTCTTCTTCGTAAATCGTGCAGGAGATGAAGATAGGCGGGGAACGGGAAGTAAAAGTGCATGAGCCAAAAGTACCGTTGTGCACTCGGCGAAGTCAAAATTATCGTATCACACTCTAGCATGCGGAGTGCATAAGGGATGACAGCATCGCGCTGGGCATCTGTTGGGCGCCCTGGTGTATGCTTTGAATAGTGGTTGATGAGGCGACATTTTGCAAGAGCTTGTCGAGTCGCCCAGATCGTCATAAAGTGAAGAGGGTTTTCTGGGTCACAAAACTGAAGATACCGATCTTCTATAGATTTCTCCCAGATATCAACCTCATCAGCACCCGCTGGAGCATCTGGTTGCGCCTTTCGCGCAAGGATCTTGAGGGCCGGGCACGTGAAGTCCAGGTGAGCTGACGAGTGCCTCAGGAACTCTCCTACTTCACCCCTGACCACAGCGAACAGTGCCTCGGATGACTTCCCCTGAACTTTTGGAGCGGTTGTCATTTCCGGTCGCATATCAGTGTCGTTAACATTCAACGGAACTTTGCAGTCCCACAGCGGAGTAAGTGTCGTGGTGCGATAGTCTGCCATTTCCCCAATTCTCGTATCGAACAAGACCAACGCCCACCAAAGTCGTCGGCGCATTTCAGCTTCCAAGGGTGAATATTCGCAACAGATAGCCTCGCTGTGAAGTCCCATGCGTTGCGCTACGCGAATTGCAATACCAAGCATGGATGAGAGTGTGCGGGGGTCCGTAGTAGGGCGTAATGAAACCTAACACTGTGAGCGTTTGCATCAAATTCTAGAGCATTAAACTCACTATGTAAAGATATAACGCGGTTAAGGAATCCCGGTCATCGGAGCGCAGGAACTGGGCGCGAATGAGCGCCTGGCGACAGGCATCCTGGTACTTTGCCAGGGTCTTGTCCTTGGGCGGGCCGACCAAGGCGTCACTTTCATATGACATGACGCTTAAAGTAGCCATACAGTATACGCTAAACATGAGAGCCTCAAGGGCAGGCTTGATGTCTTTCAGGTTCGTGATAGCTTCGATGATGCGACTCTGAAGGGTGGGCGTATGGGTAACCTTGAACAGGGGATCGACGTTATCGAGGTATATCTGCCAAAGTCTGAAGATCTGTGAGGGTTCTGGATGCAGGTCTGAAAGGTCGAGAGATGTATTTTGGGATCCAAATAAGGAGGTGCTGGGCTCGAAGACCTGGTCCCATGTCTTCTTGACGACACTCTCATTCATGTCAGGGGGAGCCGGAGTAGTTCCACTTTCCGGTTCGGGCGACTGCATAGGGAATCAGATCAGGGAGTGAGAATCATTCGCGAATAGACCCGTACCTCATTCATAGCTTTCCAGAAGCTCCTACCACAGGTGAGCTCAGAAGAGAACAAAAAGTGCAAGAGAAGTACTTTGCCTGATATCCTCCCTGTGAAAACTGAGGTGTTGGGAAAGGAGCAAACGATTCTCGGCTGTTCTCATTCACAATCTCGGCCTCTGTCTCAACACTTTGGCGGCTGTCACCTTCCGCAGTCGAACCCCCGTGGAGCGAGTCGAACTTGATATCGTTCTGGCGGAGAAGGCTCTCATACTGGCGCAGTCGATCAAGGAGCTCACGCTCAGCGAACCTGCGTTTGCGGTGGCGGGGAACCTGGCTGGCTGGGACGCATTGGACCTTTGCTCTGAGACAGTTTTCGCAAGGAAATGTACGGTCACACTTGATCTTGCGTTGCTGGCAGAGGACACACGACAGCACGCGCTGGGATTTGGCCGGCGTCGGGGGATTTGTCGGTGGCGGGTTGAGCTGAGTATCGGGCATCTTCTAAGAGAGGCAAGAATAAATACGGATGGAAAACATGACCCGAACAAAAAGAGAGATTCGCTGGAATAAGAAGACGCGATGGAGGATGAAAGAGCCAGTCCGATCGGCTTGAAAGTGGAAGCAAAACACCGGGCGGGAGTTGGTCAAGGCCCGACAGGGGCTGATTCAGCACTCTCGGGGATTAGAAAAGCCCGGCATGCAACCCATCGCGCAACACAACCAACAACTTTCCACAGCTCCTGGACTGTTTGAATCCCCGAGATGAACTCTGTGATGGATATAAATGCAACCTTTCGCTCTCACAATGGCACTCCTATCAGCAGCTCGACATCTTCGCCATATATATATTTGCCAACATGGCCCCAACCACAAAGCACGCCAAGCCTCTCGAGCAGCCGGATGAATACGCCGACGCTGAGCGAAACTACCAGCCCAAGTCTCTCAAATTCTGGTCGATAATCCTGGGCATGTACCTCGCTATTTTTCTTGTCGCCCTTGTAAGTATCGCCTAAGCTACACAGCGTGTTAATATACACTAATGCACCCTAGGACCGAACAATCATCGCCACGGCGATCCCAGCAATTACGGATGAATTCCACTCTATCAGCGATATTGGCTGGTATGGGAGCTCCTACATGCTGACCTCCGCTTCCTTCAACCCCGTGTTTGGGCGGCTATATCAGCTCTACTCGACAAAATGGACTTTTCTTTCCTCTATCGTCGTCTTCGAGGTTGGATCTACCCTTTGCGGAGCTGCCCCGAATTCTACAGCATTCATCATCGGCCGTGCGATCGCAGGCCTGGGATCAGCTGGAATCTTCTCTGGAGGCATGATGATCATCATGCCGCTCGTCCCTCTCCGCAAGCGTCCGATGTTCACCTCTATCTTCGGTATGACCTTTGGGGTCTCATCTGTCATTGCGCCCATTATAGGAGGCGCCTTTACAGACAGCGTGTAAGTCACTTATCACAGCCTTTTGCAGTTCCCGACTGACTCTTCGCAGGACCTGGAGGTGGTGCTTCTACCTCAATCTCCCTATCGGAGGCTTCACCATCGCCGCCATACTACTCTTCTTCCACGCGCCTCCGCCTCAAGGCATACAGGGCGGAATAATCGCGCATATCATCCATCTGGATCCCCTTGGGGTGTTTTGCTTCATCCCCTCTATCGTCAGTCTTATCCTAGCGCTCGAATGGGGTGGTACAACCTACGCTTGGAGCAACCCAAAAGTCATCGGGCTTCTGGTCACATTCGCCGCTCTGTTCATCATCTTTGTTGTGGTGGAGGCCCTCAACTCCAACAAGGCAATGATCCCAGCACGGGTTGCCCTGGACCGCTCTATTGCCTCGGCAATGATCTTTATGTTTCTTATTGCAGGAGCGATGATGTCGGTCGTCTACTACCTGAATATCTGGTTCCAAGTCGTCAAGGGCGACTCGGCCACCCGCGCAGGACTCAGTACCCTTCCCATGGTTATCTCCTTGGTGGTCTTTAGTGTCTTTGCTGCTATATTCACCCAGAAAATTGGCTACTATGTTCCCTCCATGCTGGTGGCCCCCGTATTCTGCTCCATCGGCAGCGGATTACTTTCAACTCTCGCTCCAAACTCCAACCACAGGTACTGGATTGCGTACCAGGTCCTCTTTGGTCTCGGAGTTGGCTGCGGGTTCCAGACATCCACTCTTGCGGCCCAGACGGTTTTATCTCGCGCGGATGTCCCCATTGGCATGTCCTTGATGTTCTTCATGCAGCAGCTGGGAGGTGCCATCTTCCTCGCGATTGACCAGAACCTGCTTTCAACCAAGCTTGTGGGGCGACTGTCAAGAGTCGCCGGCCTTGACACCGAGAGAATTGTCAACACGGGAGCAACGGATCTTCGCAATGTGGTGCCTTCTGACGAGCTTGACACAGTGGTCAACGCCTACAACTACGCTCTTACGCGCATCTTCGTCGTAACTGCTGGCATCGGCGCAGCTGCGATAATCGGGGCTTTGACAATTGAGTGGCGGAGCATCAAGACCCAAGGTCCGAAGCCTCAAGAACTGACCACATCAAGCGATTTGGACGAGGAAAAAACTTGCCCATCAAGCGAGAACACATCGGGAAACGGCGCAACCGCGCTGCAGAAAATAGACGTATAATCCCGACCTAGCGAATAAACCTCGTCTTTTCCATTATTCGGTCGAAATGACCCCTTATGTACTATATATAGAATGATCCACTCCCCTGTCTCCAAAACTTCGCGCTTTATTCTGTTCTCGACTTCTTTTTGTGGATGAAACGCCGCTGTGATAACCCTGGAGGGTGTATACGAGATTATACGAATGAAATATACGACCCCGTAAATCAATGGTCTCGACAATGGAGAATCTTGCACATATGCAAGGGCGCAAGGAGTCATGCCCGAGTCATGACAAACTCACAGAAAACTCCAGGTATGCACCTTGTCGCAAGTATCGTATGCGCGCATGTGTCGCATAGCTCAGCAGCAACAGGTCCGTTGCCCAGTCCCTCCTATTTCGCACTGGCGCGAATACGAACCTCGGAAGACACCTCGGACGTTTCATCTCGGCCCTTGACCAGTTAAATCCAGATGACGAGAGCATGCTCGGATAATTCCTCTCGGGAGGCGAGTATTTTTAGATCCTCACCCGCATACCAAGATGATTGACAAGAACACGAGGGAACGTTACATCTCTAACGGGACCTGATACGATCTTGGCGAGAACACGAGATCTGCAGTGGCCGCAGTGGAGATCCCCAATGAACAATGATACTGCGAAGAGTTTAGGGCTAGGTCGATACGAGACGATGTGACGATGATCGACATTGCAACGTTACAGGTGTACGAGGGAGGACCTCGAAGTATACGCGATGAAATACAGGGGTTATAGGAGCGAGAGGTATAAAAGGTGGTCATTGAGTGCACTTCGAGAAGAAATCATCTCATCATCAGTTCCAAGCACACAGCACTCCCAAATCTCCTCTCTCTGCTCAATATCTGCATTTCATCATGCTCCTCACAGCTCTCGCCCTCCCAATCGCAGCCAACGTGCTCGCAGCAAATGCCTTCCCCCTCGTCGCAAGAGCAACCTATCCCATCACCGGCAACGGGGTCAACTGCCGCTCAGGCCCCGGTACCAGCTACGATGTCGTGACCTCGTACACCAAGGGAACAGAGGTTTCCATCTCCTGCCAGACCTCCGGTACCTCGGTCAATGGCAATAACATCTGGGACAAGACCGGAGATGACTGCTATGTCGCCGACTACTATGTCAAGACTGGCACCGACGGATACGTGACCGACAAGTGCGAGGGTGATGATGATGGCGGCGATGACGGTGGTGACACTGGGGGCAACCTCCCTGGCCTTGGTGCCACCCAGTCTGCGCACGCGAAGAAGATCATCGCGCAGGCTAAGAAGCAGGACGTGGGTAGCCACGGATGCCAGGCTGCTATCGCGACTGCTTTGGTTGAGGTACCTAGTTTCTCTATCCCTTCCACAAGCTTCATACTTACAATGCCACAGTCCTCAATCTACGTCTACGCCAACAGAGCCGTCCCCAAATCCCTCAACTACCCTTACGACAAGATCGGCAGCGACCACGACAGCGTCGGTATCTTCCAGCAACGCGCCATGTACTACGATGTGGCCAAGGCGATGGATCCCGCTGGATCCGCCAAGCTGTTCCTCGATAAGATGGTTGGTATCAGCGGCTGGAAGACCATGGCGGTTGGCAAGCTGTGTCAGAAGGTGCAGGTGTCGGCGTACCCGGATCGGTATGCCGAGCGTGTTGCTGAAGCCAAGAAGATTTGCTCTGCTGGCGGTCTCTGATTCATGCTAAGTGATGTATGTGTTGGCTTCGCAAGCTCTGTAATTGAAAAGCGACCGTACATCTGGCCTCACACTGAGATACAGCACCAGGATGGGCTTTGAGACGTCATGGGTTGTTGCACTGTATATATTCATCTTCTTGTGTTTTCCGATTATCAAAATGCAATCGTTGTGATGCGAAGCCTACTTTGAGTCCTTGGTATACATATAACATCCCGCAGACTGTATTACGCACTTTGCACCGAGCCTGCGACGAATATTCATGGAGTGCTCAGCATGGGTCAGGACAAACTGCTCTACCCCAGCTTAGTGCACGCAGACATTTGTGAGGCTTGCAGCTGTCGAAGACGCAAGCTAACATTATCCCTACTTAATTATCGTACCCAACCATACTACGTAGATCAAATCAACATCTTGTTCGGGGCAACCGCTTGACCATGGATGTCGTCTCCCGCGATTCTCGCTAGGACATTCCTCGCCTCTTCCAAGAGCTCCCAGCGACAGCCAGAGAGTGCATCACGAGCTGCCCTAATGAGCCCGTCTGTCCGGTTCGCTCCAACGGCAGACGCCAGTCCTCGCTGCAACGCACTCGTCATACGAATCACATAATCCTCCGCACTGGCTTTGACTGCTGCATCCTGTGGCAGCTCTCCCTCGGTGATGACTCCGTAGACCCAGAGGGTCAGAACCGCAATATACAAGCACCACGGCCGCGGCGCGATATGGTCGTCCCGGGCTCGATAGAGGCGGCCTGAGAACATGGTCTCCTGGACCAGGAGCAGCGCGTGCCGAAAGGCCTCGTGCGCAGAGTCGGAGAAGCACCATCGTTGCATCCGGGCTCTTGTCTTTTCGTAGTTGTTGCGCGCTACAGGGCTGTCGAGTCGGTCGGGGTCCATGGCGAGGGTGTGGATGTCGATTACGCTGATCTGCAGGGTGATGTATGCGATACGGTGCAGGGGTCGGGCAGCCTCGAGGCATACTGAAGGCTGTAACGAGAACAAACAGGTCGACCACGAGTCGATTGCGGAGCTAATAAGGGGAGCCCATGGCTTTACGAGGGTTTCCGAATTGGACGTGGCAGTCCTCGCCGCCCCTCCTTCTCCTCCCTCCGTCAAGGCTAGGGACTCCTTTGGGTGGAATTTCCCGACTTCAATCCCAAGCGTCAACCGAGAACCAGCGTGGAGATGGGTCTGAAGATTCATCAGGCCATGCAGCAGGATAAACCTTGCGTATTCGCTGCAGCTTGGAGGGACAATGTTTCCGCGAATCATGGATTTGAGCGCTGGGAGGAAGTATGAGATGGAGGAAGACGAGGGGGTGGCATTTTCAGTGGAGGAAGAGGGACCCTGGCCCTGGGATCTCAGTTCCTGCCAGCCCTCGGGGGATGTGCATTCCCACAGGGATTCTGCGCACGGAAGGGCCATCTGCATGTCACTCACAGACAGCACAGGGCTGTGCCCAAAGACACAGGCATGCTGGGCATCCATGACAAAGGCAAAAAACGCCGTTCGTCTCCAGGATTCTTCGCTGATCCATCGGAACCAGGTTTGCTGGACGGAGTCTGTAGGCTGAGGAGCCCGAGGGGTGGAGGCCGCCAGGTACGCACTTCCCCTTTTCATCATCTGGCATGATTAATGACGTGTTGCCCACCAAGGCTTTTGACCGAGTCCGCTTACTGTAATAATTGCCCCGTGGAAGATGTGCGCCATTTCGTAGTTCTTTCGCGATGAGATCATTTTCCCGTATGCTTGCACAAGGAGGAGAGCCTGCAGACACCAGAGCGGAATCGGGGGCTCAAACATGCCGCTCTGTCCGAGTCAGCGCTACACTCACTGGTGGATGACGACTCTCACGTTGATAACGATTTGGCGAAGCGAGTTGTGGACCTGTTGCCCCACGAGAAACAGCGCATCATCGCTGACTATAGTGGAACCGAGATCTAAAATGGCTATAAGCAGGAGTGGCTCGCAACTAATGGCAGACAGTGTTGGCTGGTGGACAATGGGGAAATGGGGGTGGTAGTGCTCGAGGTAGAGTGCGTAGAACATCTTCAGATTCACGACGTCAAAGAACGGGGATTGCAAGATGCTAGTATCCAGCTGAGCCAGTGCATCAAAGATATTGGATCGAGCAATCAGCCACTCATCCTGTTGGCTACTGCTGGGAACGCCCCCAATCTTGTCTCCTTCCAACATGTACTCAGCACCCATGTTTCCACAGCGGAATTGGGAGGGCAAGTCGACGTTCATCAGCAGATCAATGTCCAAATGTGAGATTGCAGACTCGACGAGATCCTGGCTGCTCTGCCCGGGTTCGAAAAACCAATCTAAATCGTCCTGTCTATTGTCGGGTTCGACCCACCCGGTCCATACGGGATCAACTGCAGCGTCATCCCCGGTCTGGAATTCTCCGGCTTGTTGTTGGTCGATGGTAGTCTTGTCCATGTCCCCCGAGCTCGAGCTGGGGGCATGCTCGTGGCCTTCAATTTGTGTCGAGTTCAGCTGACTCCTGGTACAGGCCTGCATCAGCGAGGCTTTGGATTTGCGGCGAGGTGATTGAGCCGCAGATGATGGCTTCACAACGCCCCCGGTATTTCGAAAGAACATTCCTTTTTCATGGCGTGATTTATGCCGTCGATAGAGATCTTGCCGTACAAATGACTTGGGACATAGATCGCATGAAAAGATCTCCTGCGGTGCATCTACGACAGATCAGCAAGGATCTAGAATGCCCGATTCGCGACGTACGATTTAAATGATGCCGCTGCAGGTGCTCCTGGCGCAGGAAAGAGCGTCCACAGCCAGGCTCCTTGCAAGCGAAGGACCGTTTCGAACGAACTCGCGGAGAATCCATGCGGCATAGATGGCGTAGATTGGAGGCAGAGGAAGCATCAAGTACGCTGTTATCGTGGAATTTGCCCATGGGCATCCGGAGGGCATGGGTTCACTTCCCCGCCTCTTAAGACAGTGGGCATATCTCTTATCGCTTCTAATGATGGGCTGGCGTATTCCCACCAATGGATCGCACGTGTGCTATCGAAGCGAGCCTGGGAATCTTTTACCGAGGTTCCACCATGAGCGTGGGGCTGCTAGCGCAAGCCATGTATTAATCAAAGACCAAGCCTACATAAAGCAATCATCTAGACATCAGCCTGTAGGAAGATATCATTCAAAAGCAACTGTTCCTAACTTGTACACGCACGGGATCAAGGTGGGGAATCCGCCAGAATCTTGGTCACTAGGCTGGCGACAGCCAAGTGCTCAACGGACGAGTGATAATACCATGACTACAGTAGCTTGTTCTCCAAGGATCTTCTCCACACCAATCTCTTGTCCTGACAGCTTGTCAGATCGCCTGCTCTTCCCCAGGTTCCTCCTTCGCATAGGCCGTCTCCTGCCCTGCATGTGCAGGTGTATCCTGAATCGACCACGCAAACGGAGCCACCCAGACCAGCGCAAAAACCACAAACGCCCAATCGACGGCAAACTCAACGTTGTAGTTTGTCTTGTCGGAATTGACCTTGGAGGCGATCGCACTGCCCACCGCCTCCATGCACTTGAACGCCCCCACATACCGCGCCGCTTGCTCAGGTGATTCATGCGACAGATAGCCAATCGTCCAATAGACCAGGGTCTGCCAGACGGCGTCAAACGCCCCGTATGCGAAATACAGCACAAAGGGGCCGGCGTATTTGGCGCCCGAGTCCAGGAGATCCATCCCCCCCAGAGAATAATAGTCGCTCGTGGGGCCACGTCGGAGCTGCGCGGCCAGCCCCCCCGCCCAGACGACCATGGAGATGATCCCCGTGATTACAAACCCCCAGAGGCCGCGTTGCCGGCGGTTCATGGACTTGTTGTCGAGGAAAAGACCGAAAAGGTAACTGGAAACCATTTGCGCGAGCCAGTACATGCCGCCATTGAAGCTGCGCGTACGGATGTTGAAGAGTTTGGCGTTGTACGAGTTTTGTTGGTAGTTGTAGGCGTCTAGATTGTGTCAGTGCTTGAAAGGAATAAAGAGCCAGGAGTTGGCGATTGAACGAACAGTTTGCCGCCATCCAGAAAGGAATGAGAGAGACCACTCTCCAATCTTTGATCACCTTGGCCAGCTGCACAAATTCACCCCAGACGCTGGGCTTTTTGGCCACCGCTGCGCGCGAGCGATCCTCCCGAATCACATGGTATGGATTGAGAAGGCCCAGCGCGCAGCAGCAGCCGGCACCCATGATGCACATGAAGGCAATATAAGTTGAATCGGAAACGGTGCCAGACTGGGAGTGGAAATTCAGCCCAAACGAAACCATCGAGCCGAGAAACCCGCCCAGACTGCAGGCGTATGTTAGAAGGAACTTGAGGCAAGGCTGTCGCAACTCACTTGAAGATGATCCAAAAAACGCCAATCATGCGTCCCTGCTGGTGCGGCAGAGGATAGCCGGTCATGATTGAGCCCTGCGAGATCCAGAGCAGGGATGCGCCAATCCCCAGGATTGCGCTGGCACCGACCACAAAGCCCTGGTTGTTGGTGAGCGTAAAGGCCAGCAGAGACCCTGCATAAAGCACATAAGGCACTCCGCCAATGAAAATGGTCCATTTCGGCCCGAGGATATTGTTGACGATGGGGGCGATGAAGATGTTGCCGGCTGCACTGACCGAGGCCAGGGCGATGTGGCCTTTGGCTTGTGTGGTTGTGTCCAGCTGGCCACCTCCTCCAATGCCAGAGAGCGCATTGTACATTCCCGGGCAGCTGGTGGCCGAGTCAGACTAAAAGCCATCTACCTGCTCGGCTTAGGAGTTGACTCACCCAAAGGCGACGAAGCTGACCACGACAACCTGCCAAAAAGGTGCGTTGTACCGACTGAAGCAAATCTTCTCTGGGCTCATGTCCAATTCGGCCACAGCGGTGTCCTCATCAATGGCGGGAGAGATATCCTCTCTCTTTGCGGTTTCGGGGGCCATATTTGCAGACGAGAGGTGGAGTTTGAGAGCTGCTGGGTAGAGATACGCTATGTGGTTATCTAGACATCATGGCTCCCTTTTATGTCCAACCGGATTCAATGGTCAATCCCGAGACGAGATAACACGCGCGGATCGATCCCACGCAACGTACGGGATGGAATCATTGTTCTTATCGCCTGCTCCCTGTACCCCGCGTTGGGGTTTGATTGTGTGGGATAGTGACCTTGGGCCGTGGTATCTTGATCTTGAACAACCCCACGTGGTGCGAATCTGAATATATTGTCCCTTGAATTCTAGCGGTCCCTGGTCATCAAACAACCTTGACCCCGTTTAGGCTTCAGCAACAATGTTGTTCTCACTTGCATGGCTGCCCATGCTCGCCTCGCTGGCGAATGCAGCAGCAGTCGACTTTGCAACCCTACCAGCTCATCCTCGACTGCTCTTCACCAATGATCGCGTTCAGAGTGTTCTTGCTATGAATGCGACCGACGCGTATTACCGTGACGTCCTCAGCCATCTCGCAGCAACCGCTCAGACAGCTGTCAAAACGCCTGTCGCCCTGACCTCTGCCTCGTCGTGGTCGAGCACGATCCGAATGAATGTCGGTGCTGCCGCAGGAATGTACCGGCTCACCAACGACACCATTTACTCCGACTGGGTCGCTGAAACCCTGCTTGTTCTCTCCAGCCTTGCAGACTGGAATCCGTCCAATTTTTTGAATACTGCCGACATCACCATGACTGTCTCGCTGGGATACGACTGGGTGTACGAGGCGCTGACGGACACGCAACGGAATACGATCGAGACTGCAATCTTTGACAAGGCATTTGTCCCTGCGATGGATTCCTCCATTAATTCATGGAGTCATCACACCAACAACTGGGCCCAGGTAACGCATGGATGCCTGATCATTGGCGCTCTGGCGGCCGGGGACGTCAACTCCACGCTTGCCGGTAAGGTCATGGAGTTTTCGCTCCCCAAACTGAAAGTATCACTGGAGCAATATGCGCCTGACGGCGGGTACATAGAAGGCTATTCCTACGGAGCATATGCCGGGATCTTTCTGGGGCTGATGATGGGCGCATTGGACACCGCACTAGGAGACGACCTGGGGATCTCCAGCCTTGCAGGCATGGACAACCTGGGTGCCTGGCTGACACATGGGCTGGGCCAGGCAGGCGCATTCAGCTGGGCAGACGGGGCCTGGACCCTGTCCAACGCCAACACGCTGTGGAGCGTCGGCTACTGGGCAACACGGTTCCAGAAGCCCGAATGGCTCCAGGGAATGCTCTCTGCATTCACCGCCGCCCAAGCAGCAACCTTCCAGGCGTTCCTGTTCTACGATTCTTCGCTCAATTCGCCGACCGTCCTCCCCACCATGCCGCGCTATAACCAGTTTTCCGGCGTCGCAGGCATGACCTACCGCACCTCGTGGACCAGCACAAGCGGGTGGTTCTTTGGGTTTATGGCGGGGTTCAACGGGCGCTCGCACGGCCATCTCGATGCCGGGTCTTTTGTGGTGGATTACAAGGGCCATCGCTGGGCTGAGCTGCTGGGCTCCGACAGCTACAGTCTCGGCGATTATTTCGTTGCCCCGCGTCGCTGGACATACTACCGCTGCCGCACGGAAGGATCCAACACGCTGAGCATCTCCCCCAGCTTCCAGACGGGGCTCGCCTTTGCCAATCAGGTTCCGTCTGCGAATAACTCACTCTTGTGGACGGGGAGCTTCGACACCTCGAGTCGGTTTGGCATCGCCAATCTCACCCAGGCATATGCCAATGTCTCCACCAGCGTCCTCCGTGGGGTGGCGGTCTTGAACGATTCCCAGCTCCTGGTCCGTGATGAGGTCCGAGCATCCAGTCCCGTGGACATTGCTACTAGCTGGCATACGAGCGCAGACGTGACGGTCGGTTTCGACAACCGGACCGCTACACTGGCGCTGGGTGGCGTTACGATGGAAGCAACTCTGCTATCTCCGCCTGGCGCGTACTTTCAGCTCACCAGCACGAACCCTTGTGATGCGTATACTGGGTGCGCTGAGGCGACTAATGCGGGAATATCCAATATGGCAGTTCGCCTAGGGAGCATGACTGCAGACGCGAATATTGTACTGGTTTTTGCAGAGAGCGGCACGATTGTTGATGATTTTGATGCTGAATTGGCCGAGTGGTACTCTTTGTGTACCACGGATTGCTGGAAAGGGGAAAATGTGGAGGATCCATACTGGCTTGCTAATTCGGAGGTATATTATTAGGAGACAGTACAATAGTAGCCCTAAGGACCAATCTACATGGACATAGATACCCAGCTTCGAGTTTGTGCGGACTCGTATAGAGCGTCGTAAAGCTTCAGGAGCTTCGCAGCCATCGTGTCATTACAACAGTCGCCGTCCACGAGTCCAGCTTGAACCCGGTGGAAGAAAGAGTCCATTTGTTTCTTGAATGCAGCAGCGAGCATTTCCCCCTCTGCGTACTCGCCTGTAAACAGACTATTCCGTCCAGCTTTCCATTTCCCCATGGGGGTTTTCAACACAATGCTGCTCCCAGGTCCATCCAGGTTCAGATGCAGCGAGCCGCCGACCCCGTAAATGTCAATGGTCCAGTCCTTGAGGTACGCACACGGCTCCCAAGCGGTAAAGTCCAGATGCACATTGAAGTCGCCATACTCGAGGATGGCCGAGGCGATGTCCTCGTGAGCGAGCCCACCGACCGTCTTCTCGGGATTCAACTGTCGCCCGCTGAAGAGACTGGGGACCCAAGAGAACCCCTCATGCGGCGGCCGCACTGGCAGCTTTCGAATAGACGAGACGAGATGTCGCGGCAGTCCGAATAGATCGACCACCGACTCCACAACATGACCCCCAAGGCTGTAGAAGAAGCCGCCAATACTGCCGCTATCCGACTGCCACGGCTCGTCGCCTGCGCCCCCAGGACATCCCCCGTGGAAGCGCGCCTCGGTAATGGGTCCTAGAACCTCACCCTGGACAATCCGTCGAGCGAATTCTACAGTCTCGAGGTAGTGAAGCTCCCACCCGACTTCGAAAACGATTCCCCGTGCGCGAATCTCGGGGACCAGTGGGTAAAACGCCCTCGGCTGCGCGGCGCCGGGTTTTTCGACCAGAAGCCCCTTGGCCCCGCTCTTGATAGCGCGGCGGATGTAATCTGGGTTTTCGGCGTCGCGCCCGTGGATCAAGGCGATGTCATAAGGCAGGCCCATAAGCTCGCCGAGGTCGGCGTATCGTGGACAACGGGCGTGTTTTTGCATCTGTTCGGCGACCTGCGCGTCATGATCGTAGTACCCGAGGAGCTTGATGTTGTCGCTTCGCTCCTGCAGGTAGGTGAATCGATGGAAAATGTGTGGGTGGCTTGTGCCCAAGAATATCACGTTCAATTTCATATCAAGGGATGGATAGAGTATACTGAGGGTCCAGAGATAGACGACTTGTTCAGTAGATTATAAAAGCGGGACCACATCCCACGCAAGATGCACCTTGTAACCTAACTAGGATACGATAGAACTTTGGAATACCCTCCATCCACCAGATATGTCTAACACGAATTTAGAAGTGCAAATGGAGAGAGTAGGGCGTAAAACACTTACCCCACCTGTGGTGAATCCTCCCTCAACCACTGCCAGAAACTCAATCCATCTGCAGTTGACACTCGGGTCAGTGTCAAGATGGGCCAAAGGGACGAACAGCATACCGTGCAATGTCCTCTCCCCTTCCAATCCTCCCCACCGGATGCGCCTGGCTGAGAGCCTCGCTCTTCCCAGCCCCCCACGCAGGCGCATACTCGCTCTGAAAGTCGCGATCGAGGTTGCTTTTCATCTCCTCCAGCGGAGGGAGCAGGCTTTCATTCCTCTCGGAGCGCACATCCACCATCCCCGGGCTGATGCAGTGGACTCGGATCTTGGGCCCGAGGCTGACAGCCATGGCCATACTCAGTCCTTCAATCCCGGCCTTGGACGCGGCATAGGCTTCCCCGTGCTTGCTCTGCTGTGTCGCGCGACAGCTTGACATGTTGATGATGACTCCACCCTCGGGGGATTTTTCGAGGTGGGGGATGGCGGACTGGGAGACGCGATACGTGCCGACGAGGTTTACCTGCAGGATCTTTTCGAAATCGGATGTCGGGACCTGATCCATTCGGATGCCCGATCTCATGTACTGGCTCTGCAATGGGATTCGGTGAGATAATACGCCTCTCAAGTACTCTGGGCAATATCGAAACTCACATTGATTCCAGCATCTGGTTATCGATCAAATTAGCAAAATCCGTGTAAGAAAGGCTGCCCTGGTCAAGACCCACTGTTGATCAGAACATCGAATCTGCCAAACTCGCGAATACAGGCTTCAACAGCGGCGACAACCTGTTCCTCTTTCGATACATCCATCGACACCCACTTTAAATGCTGTCGCTTGTCCTCTGGAATGACCGAGGGCAGGTGCTTCGTACAGGCGTCTTGCAGGAATGCTTGGTTATAATCCGTCAAAAACACCCTGTGGCCTTTGAGGAGCAGCTCTCGCACGACCACTCTGCCAATTCCACTCCCCGCTCCCGTGATAAAAAACACTTTGGACATGGCGATGGACTTAGGGGAGACTCTTCCGTAGAATTGCAAGATAGATTAAAACAGAATTAACTGGTGATCTCGGCTCAAAGATGATGAGTACCCCAATCTTGATTACCAGCGCGTGACGGGAGAGTCGGGCATTACGGCAATCCCACGCAAAATGCGGGATAAAGTGAGGGGTCAAGCGGCCCTAACCGATTCCTGAACTAGTTAGCTTTGGGGTCAAATACTCGCTGCTATTAAAACATTAGATCTACGAGGTGGCCGAATAGAGCAGTCATCATTTGCTCTTACCCC
>NW_027263824.1:45004-95172 GCF_044049435.1 Aspergillus pseudodeflectus | reverse complement strand
GACAGACATCACCCTCATTCGCATCATGGTAGGCCCACTGGAATCCATCGCAGGCGGAAAGGCTTGGTACTACTGCCCAAAAGGCCCCATGGTCCTCGGGGAAGGACCAATCTATCGAGCCAGCGACTCGACGCTCCATTGGGTGGATTGTCTCTCCGAGCCTCCAGAGCTGTACGTCCTCAAAGTCGACCCCGTTACCGGTGATGCGATTGGCGAAGCGCGAGTTCTGGCCCTGGAGGATAGCGTCACCGTCGCCTTCTTCCGCAAGGATAAGCCCGGGAGCTACATCGCCGCGTACTACCAGGGCGTATGCTTCGTGGACGAAGCCACGGGGAAACTCGATGTCGTCAAGGAAATCATCCCCAAGAGTCAGCGAGACGAGCTACGTTTCAATGACGGGGGCATCGACGCAAAGGGCAGGTTCTGGCTGGCGGAGATTGATAAACGCGCCATGGCCTTTGGGCCAAATCAGCTCCCGGAAAGCTATGGGACGCCGAGGGGGAGGTTATGGAGATATGATCCCGACGGGAGCTTACACTTGATGATCTCCGAGGGTGTGGTCTGTGGAAATGGACTGGCATGGAGTCCTGATAATAAGACGAGTAAGTGCAACCTGGCTGGGCCAATCCATACTGGTGAAAGCTAGGAGGAAGAGGCGTTCTAACTGGGAGTAGTGTACTTCAACGACTCGGTTGCAATGGTGGTCTTTGCGTTTGATTTTGATTTGGAAAGCGGCAGCATCTCCAACAAGCGGCTTTTAGTCGACAGACGCTCGTCATATGGGGAACCGGATGGGATGGTCGTCGAGTAAGACTCTGCTTGTTTTTCTAAATGAATAGCGAGACTGACAACAAGCAGCACTGACGGAAACCTCTGGATTGCTGTTTTCGCGTCCCATAGGATAATGGTATTCAGTCCCGAGGGCAAACACCTGAAAGATATCGTGTGCACAGCCAAGAACCCGGCCTGTACTACATGGGGAGGAAAAGATCACAGTATTATCTTCATGGCAAGCGGCAAAGATCGCAGTGAGAACCCGGAGCCAGGAGATGAAGGCGGCCATATGTTCAAATATCACCCTGTGATTGCGAGGGGTTATCCTAAGCATGAGTTTGCAGGTTGATTGGGGGATCGATCTACATCTAGTCAAAATTCAGATCATCATCTTCGACTCGTGTAACAATTATCTGTAACTTTAATGGTGCAGTTATTGCAGTCGTCATTCAACCCAAGTCGAGGGATCATAGGGACACGAGGATAAGCCCAGTATGGCCATTGAGCAACTGTCATAAGATGACATGGGTATACGAGGCCAATCTGCACCTGGTTCTTGCATTGGCAAAATAGAATGAGGTTCGCATACCAATTGGACTGCAACTGCATATTCCAAATAGTAATCTAATCTGCCCAAAAAGCCTTGCGCACTGTGTCACACATGAGAGAAATAGCCAGCCTGCCCTCCTTGAGTACGCCATCCATGGCCAGAAATGGGTGAGGCATGCCTTTCATGACCTGCAGCTCTACCTGTACACCAGCTTCTTGCAGTTCTCGAGCGTACTCTTCACCCTCGGAACGAAGCACATCCAATTCCCCAACCAGCACAAGCGCAGGCGGCAACCGCGACCAGTCCCCTTTATAGAAGAGCGGGCTGGCCTCGCTGTTGGACCAGTCAGACTGGTTAGGTAGATAATGGCGCCTGTACCAGAGCATTTTCTCTGCCGGAAGCGCCGCCGTGTGCTCATATTCCCGGTACGACTTGTTGTTCTCCACTATTGCCGTGTTGTCTGTCACTGGAACTGACAGGACCTGGGTCTTGAAATGTATGGGCGGGGTCAGAGTCATGGCCTTGTGTGTCATGACTGCAGCAAGATTTGCCCCGGCCGATGAGCCCCCAACAGCTAGCTTGGAGGCGTCGAGGGACAGCGCCGACACGCCATCCGAAACGAGCCAGAGCACGGCCTCCCAGCTATCATGCACTGCGGCAGGCCAAGGGTGTTCGGGAGCAAGTCTGCGTAGTCAGAGTTAGCCGAGGTACTGAATCATCTCGAATATGCAAGATACTCACCGGTAGTCAACAGTAACGACGACACAGTTTGCGCGCACGCATATGTTGGTACAGACTGTGTTTTCGGTGTCGATGGTACCAAGCACCCACCCCCCACCGTGGAAATAGAGCAATACTGGCCATCCCTCTTTTGGTTTCGCTCCGGAGGGCGTGAAGCAACGGACTTTGATATCTGGACCCGTCGTAGCCCGACGTCGAACCGCAATGTCTTCTGTCTTTCCCACTGTAAGGGGCTCCCCGCCGCCGGGAATCAACGTGCCGCTCGTGCGGGATGCTTCGACAGGCTGCTAGTGAACTTGCTGGCTGTTCAGAATGTATCTGTTGTAGAAGGCGACATAGTCGGGGCTTAGTCTATACTTTACCGACTGATGCAAGGGATATGGGGGTTGAGGGTAATGCTCGATAGACATCTTGGACGACAGCAAGGCAATGGTGCACAAATCGAAGTACTAAGGGGTTTGTCCTGAATTATGGCGAGATAGTGCACAAACTTCGTAGTTATACCTTCGTCAGCTCTAATAAAAGGTGACTACCAGAAGCATCCTGCCTTCCGAACCTGCGGACCCCACGCCTTGAGTGGGACACACATTGCAAATTGAAGTTGGAGACCAAAATGGGTGGGAGACCCAGCAGCTCCCACGGAAACCTGTTGCTTGACTCATCTGGAATTGCAACAACATTTTTGCTGGAGCAACACTGCCTACCAATGTTGCTATTGTAAGATTATAAATCTGGGTTCCTCCACCTATAGCCCAGTGAGCTACTGACCATCCCGCTTCAAATTCCACTTTAGACCAGCATGGCTTTAAAAAATCCCTATCCTGGCTGAATCGGCACCTCCCCCACTGCCAGGGATACACTCGCAGGCCATCGTTGCCAATGGAATAGTCTACTGCTCCGGCTCCGTCGCGTTGGATCCCAAAACGGGAAATCTTATTGACGGTGATATCAAGGCCCATACGGTGGGACCTTCCCATTTCCACCATCCGTTCGGACTTGAGCCACTCCTCTGGATGTCGCCTATTCGATGTAGCATCAATGTATCCAGAACCTGTCCAATGTCCTCCAGGCCGCTGGCTCAGACATTACAAAGGTCGTCAAGGTCAACGTTTTTCTGGCCAAGATGGACGACCTTGCGGAAATGAAGAGCGTCTACACACAGTACTGGGGCGATATCAAACCATCGCGGACGTTAGTGATCCGGCTCAACCCCTGGCCCCTGATCTCACCGACCTACCCTATGCTGACCATGCTACCTGGTTAGCTGCGTTGCGGTAAAGACATTACCACTGGATACCGATGTTGAGATTGTGTTGCGATTCTGTAGCAGGTTTCTTGCATTTATGTGATGAATTGCCCCTCCCTTTCGAAGAGTTGAAACACGATAGGGTCTATGCTGAAGACCTCGGGCGCGTGAGGGTCGTTTATATAACTCCGAGGCTTCATGAGCCTCCATTCTGAAATACTCATTGCGTCTAGAAATATAGGCTATTCGGCGTATTTGTCTAAGAGCACATCTAGAACATCAGTTGCGTGGGGGGTAGTCTTATCTTATTTACTATAAATGACCACATATGTTCCCACGCTCAACCGGCGCTCTGTAGCTGATCGCCCGTCCTCTCTGAATTGAACAAGAACCGGCTTTGGTCAATCGTAGGACTAGACAACATGAAACGATCGCACGACGTTGGAGACCTCATTCACCTCGGACACTGTTCTGGCTCGAGCGCAACAATATCAAGGTAGGCTGACAAAAAAAGGGGGAAAGGAAATACAGACGCTGTTGCTAATTCCACTCTTTAGACTGGGTGTTACGGTATTGTCACTCCAAACACCACGAGCCGGCGAGATGCTGTGGCTCAGTCCAGACGGGTCACATGGAGGAATTCCGATCATCTTTCCAACCTTTGGGAATGTGGACGACGGACGAATCATGAGAGTGGGAGACCAGCGGGACATGCTCCGGCACATGAAGAGCGTTCCTCATCATGGCTTCGCGAAGGATTGTGTATGGGATCTCGTCACAACGCATGAACCCAGAGACCACTCCAATTTGCCGGACATTGAAGATACCGGGGCAAACAGCTGTCGAGGCAGTTGCCCATCACAGGCACTGTTACGGTTGTCCCCGCTCAACGTGCCTGTTGACTTGGGAGGCTCCTGGCTGAGAGAATCTGGAGATTGGGAGATATTGTACAGGTATGGGTCTAGACAGCAACGAGAGACTCTGAATGCTACTGCTAGATGTGGCGCTAATGCCTCCTAGAATCGCCCTACGTAACGATGGCCTGATACTAGATCTGTGCATTGAGAATAACAACACTGTCGGCGACGCTTTCCGGGGTTTGCGGGCGAAAATATTGCTTCACAACTATTTTCGCGTCTCAGTAAGCTCATGGCGCCCCCTCTCTTTGCCGGCATCTACAATTTGTACTGACTTTCTCGTCCGGTAATCTCTAGAGTCCAGGAAATATCAGCATTCATGGATTGCACGGCTCTCATTCTCTGCCCCAACCGGGCACTATCAGCTCCTTGTACTCTCATGATGCTTTACGCTTCAAGGTGGGGGAATTTGTTGACCAGGTTTGGAGATTAAAGCCCGACGACGCGATGAATGTGATTGTGGAAGACGAAAACAAAATTACAGCTGGCATCAGGATTATGACGAGTAATTTGCCTGACCTTGGTATGCAGGCAATGGTTCCTAACTCCCCCATGCCCGGTACTAATAATGTTGATCCATAGTGCTCTGGGCACCAGAAACACATGCGCCGGTAGAGCCTGGGGTTCGCTTTATTTGTGTTGAGAGGGGAAGCGTTGTCGAGCCATTTACAGTTCCCACTGGGGGAGGTGTCTTTCTAAGGCAGGTTTTGACCGATAGATAAGACAGCCCTACATGCGAAAGCTAGCCAGGGTCAACAGCCAGGCTCAATCCGTGGTTTACAAAATCTAGACAGATTATTTGTACCTACTTTAACATCAGTTCGACTTACATTCACTGATCCATCGAATTTACTCCCGCGGTCTTACCACCGTTGACAGAGACTACGTATGAGGGTAGAACAACGGAGTATGCACAACACAAAAGTGCACCAGTCGTCAATATGCCTCTTTTAGTTTTGTGCATGCACAGCGAGTCATGCGAGCAATCGAGATCTAGTCTGTTTGGCGTAGACCTTGCGGGCAGTTCCGCTGGGGCTGAGCAGAGTGGATTCAGGGCGTCGAATGGGGCGACTCGGCCCTGGTTTGGCCCTAAATCTGGTCAACCCAAGCGAGCAATTGGGCCAAACTGTTGGACAGGTCGCAGCGTGGCATGCTCCGGTGCGTCTCCGGCGACTTGGCAAGTCTGGGCAGCGTCTTTCGATCAAGGAACCCTCGGGCGTTGGGCTCCCCTAGCCCGGGGAACCGACTCGCCAGGCTGCTTCGTTAAATAAAGGCGCATCTCCTGATTGAAAGGACAGTGGTCTTGTCACAGTTATCACGATAATGATGCGCTCCAATCTGTATGTCTTTGCGCTTGCCGCCGCGCGACTGGCGATCGGCAAACAAGTCGGTTATTTCCAGGCGGAAAACTGCGCCGCTCCCTCCGATTTCGAGTCCTGCTACGCCGATGCAGACGAATGGTTGGCCGACTGTATCAACGAGAACTGCGATGCGCTAGGTGTAGACTGCCACAATGCCTGCGAGTGCGCCAGACAGGGAGCTTACACGCGATGTGCAACGAGCTATTGCTGGAACATGGTACGCGCAGTCGAAAATGGAATGCGTGCTCTATCGTTAACAGAACTGTCTTCAGGTCTATAGCTGCGAGTATCAACTCCAGGTCAGCGACGTCGTCAGCTCGTGCCTTGACCCCGATCTCAACTCGATCCCCTTCTGGCCTCCTCCGGACAATGCGACTGGGGGATGCAATTGCAACATTGGCAAGATATCTCGCGCACAGGTAATAGTTAATGAGGCTGTTGGATCGTGTGACGACTTTGTGGACGCGTTCAATATGACTCCGGATCAGATTAAGAGTATCGGAAACGCGTGTCTCTGCTGTGGACTGAGCGGATTTCTCTCTCCGTAAGTGTCGAAAACCCGGCTGTATGGTGAGGGCGTGTTGACAGAACTAGATTTTACTCCTTTTGTCCTAAACTCGACCCTGCCGAGCTGGAACTGGAAGGCTTTGAGTCAGCTATGGACGACCTAATCCCGAACATTGACTGGTCCCAATGCAGCTCGTGGATGAATGGCTACGACTGCGCCGCCGACTTTGGATACCCTGCCGATGTGGAGACCTACTTCGGGCCTGGGGAGTTCCCAGCGGACGGAACAGAGACCCTGCGCAACATCGGAGCACTCACAACGCCTGTCAGCCCGACCGCGACGTTCGTCATCGCAGGTGAGGAGGTATACATCACTGCTGTCTCGACGGATGCTGCTGTGCCGACGGGTTCGAGCGATAGCGATGATACGGATGAGAACAGTGACAGTAGCGACAGCAACGACAGCAGCGATACAAACCACAGTAGCGATAGCAGCAGCGATAACTCTCAGTCTGCCGCCGACGACGAGCCAGAATCAAATAGCGACGAGGCGCCGGAGGACGCTGCGGTTCGAGGGATCGGAGTCAGCGCCATGCTCGCTGGGTTCGCCGTGGCCATCACTGGCCTGCTTGTCCTGTAACGAGATGTACATACATAATAATGAAGATTACGGCTGTGGCGTCATCCAAGCGTTTGACAGGCTGGAAATTCGTGTTAAGTGCGCCTAATTTGTTCGTATTGACTCGTGCTTGGCTGTGACTCAACCCATTCCCCTCCGTTCTTCCCCAATATCGTCTCCCACATCATTTCCAAAGACATACCTGTCTCCTCCGTCTGCAAGATGTCAAAGCCGGATATCACAAAAGAAGTCGCGAGGCTCGCCAGACTCTCGAACGTCCAGAACGGCCTTCCACCCTCCATGCGTGCACTGCCGGTCGCTGCCATTGTGGCGGGAGGCGTCATCACCAAACTCACCGGCATGTCCAGTGGAATCGAAGAGCGATTGTTAGGCCCGTCAGATACGATCGCACTCGACAAGCCCGTTCAAACAGATCCGAAATCCAGTTCCAAACCACAGGCTGGTGCGAACGCCGGGGAAATGCAGCATCGGCCGAACGAGGGAGGCAAGAAGACATCATCGTGATGTCTGGGTTCCTACTGCAAAGCCAGTTTCTGTATTATAATTATGAGTTCATGAGCATCTCCTCTCTGCTATGATGATTTTATTGCATTCTTCACTTTGTGATGCGACTTGGCGTTGTGTAGTCGCCGACGCCGAAAAATACAAATATACGGTATCCGCTACGAGACCAGACGGAGCAGCTGGTTCTGAAACTCAGTAGCATCTCGGATAAGTGCGTCTACTCTGCTTGCAACATCCCGAGCAGATTTCTCGCCGACAAAGAAGAAATGGTTGCCTGTGACGGGCAGACACAACCTTGCGGGAGCGGAGTGTACGAGATCCATCAGCTGCTGCCACTTTGGCGTCCCTTGCACTTGCCTGATCCCTGCCTTTCCGATCATACTTTCCAGTTTATACGTGAGTAAGAAGCCCCAGCTCGCGCGATCTGCCAAAGCATGTCTCGCGTCCAAGGAACTTGTTGGGTAGAGAGCCGTGATAAGAGGAAGGTTTGCGATATCCAGGACCCGACTGTCCTCCTCGTGAGATACTTCGTCTTGCTCGAAGTTTCCCTCCCCATCATACTTGAGCCCGAGTCCGATCAGGTTAATCGGCGTCCCTCCAACGTACTCCCGCAGGTAGAGTTCCTCTGAAACGATCTCCCGTCCTCCGTTGAGATCCTGCATCTCGCTCAACTGCTTCCAGAAGACGCCGAGATGAGCCGGAACCTGAAAGTATCCGGAGGGACTACAGGAGATTCCTGGTGGAAGTGGTCGGATGCTTGAAAATCCGGGGGTCGCTGCAAAACTGATGTACTGCATGACGTCGAGGCCGAGCTGCTTCGCTGCAATGGTGAATGGGACAACCATGCGACCGCCCATGCTCCACGAGATCAAAACCACAGATCGAGTTGGCAAGTTGTGCTCGGACACAACCTTTGCGGCGGTCTTTGCCGCTTGCCCGCCCCAGTCCTTGATTCTGTAGCGGGCAGCAGTTGCCGGCATAATCTCAGGCTCCGTTTCGAGCGGGTACGAGAGCGAGAGGACCCCATATCCAAGTTCAGAGAGCCAGTGGGCGAGAAAGTCGGTTGGTCTTGAACCCGCGTGTCCGCCATAAAAAATACGAGCCAGGTGTAAGCCTCCAGGGACGCAGATAATCAATGGGTTAACTTTTGCATCCTCAGTTGAGTGTTTGGCAGGCTGATAGTGATACAGCGCTGGGAAGTTGGCGACGTGGTCCAAGACTTCGCTGGGATACATTGCGCGGTCCATGATCCCGTCGTTGTGAACATGATTCCAAGGCTCCTTTCAGCAATTTAGCCGTCAACATGGGCATCTGAGCGATGCCGATGTCGGATCGCGGTCCCACTTCGGCTGTCCCACTTCGGCTGAGAGATTTGGAGACGGAGAGTCTGGGGGAATCCAAGATTCCTCGAGAGAGTTTAGGACTCAAGGTGGAGGCTTCGTTCGGCTCTAGGCGGGGATAAGCCGAGAGGCGGAGATGGAACGGATCAACTATCGTCCGGCTTCTCCAATGTTTACATCCGGAATTCTTGTGAGTTTGAGGATTCTGTCTGTCTTTGCATGGCCTGACAATTTCGGTCTGACTTCTCCTACAGCTTCACTAACTTTTGGCAACACTCCTACTCTCTAAAATCCCTCCGCGTGCTCTGCCTCAACCCTCTTTCCCGTCGCCTCCACCATGTCCAAACGCCCAGCCCGACCGGGAGCCTCTTGGCCACGCGAGCCGGATCCAACACCGTTTTCGATTGAAGGAAGTCCTTGTCAATCTCAGCGCCATGAACGGGATGATGAACATACCAATGAGGAGCGTGAACTGGGC
Source organism: Aspergillus pseudodeflectus (assembly GCF_044049435.1). Lineage (NCBI taxonomy): Eukaryota > Fungi > Ascomycota > Eurotiomycetes > Eurotiales > Aspergillaceae > Aspergillus > Aspergillus pseudodeflectus. Next base: position 86,114 of record NW_027263824.1, on the reverse strand, counting down.
GAAGAAATAGAAGAATATGACGGCTCGGTTGGAGGATATGTTGGTCAGATCGGACGACAAGCCCCCGACTGCGCCTTGCGCTAGAACCATGCACGCGGTGGAGAAGAGCATCAGCTTGCGGCGACCGAATCGATCGACCGTGAAGATGGCTACTAATCCACCTAATGCTAGTGTCGCCTGTAAGCATGCAGAGAATATCCTGGCCACGCTCCCGGAAGGCCTTCACAGGGTTACGTCGAAAAGCGAAGTGACGGGTATAGATGAGATGGACTTTTCGTCCCGCCTTGCGAACTTAATGGCGAAACGCATCGCCGCGTTTCAGGCGTCCGTCCTGCCACCTCTCGAGGATGCACGATGGGGTGCAATGGGCTCAGCAAGGAACGACGTTGCACTTCGTCCTACTGAAGAACTCAGTTCCCATCCTGCTCAAAAGGAAATGGAAAAATTTTCGGCCTTCGCCATGGATTCCTTATTTGACCCGACGGTTGCCCCTTTTGGAGCCTCCGGGACGTATATCTCGTCTGGAGCGCGACTCGTTGGACTTTTTCTGGAGCCTTCCTCAAGTATGATGAGTACACGATGAGTTCAGGCTCTTGGACGCACAAATTTGAGGTTCAAAAACAAGACTTCCTCCAAATCGAGGAACCCATATCGTGTTTAAAGAGTCGATCATGACTATGCTATGAATTTAGGACTGCCACCTTTATGCCCTATTCTGCGCTATTCTACATCGAACCACAGGTCATGCGGTAACAGAGCGGTATTGCCTTCAGAAACTATGTAATCGCCGAAATACGAGGGCATTCGATCCCAGCCATCGCAACTATACGCCAAGCTTACTCGCCTAAACCGCCAGATCGCTTAAACAACAGGTCATTTGAAGAAGAACATGACAAATGGTGAATAATCCACCTCACCGGTCGTTGTCCTGGGAATATCGAGTCGCATATCGCCGGCGAACGCGAAGACCAACTGCTCGGCCTGCGACCGGAGTTCATCCGCCGATTTATCGTCATCTCCGCGCAGTAAACAGGACTTTTTGTACAAAGTCCATGCTCTTTCCGGTCGGAAGTACGCCCGGTTGCTCCAGACTTTGAGAGCCTCATCGAGTAGAGCGCTATGTGATTTGTCAGTCGAAGGCCATTAATGGGAATTGGATACATACACCGCGTCACTCTTCCTCCCTAAGCGGACGTAATGGTCCGATACCTTCAGCATTGCGCCAGCTGTGTGAGGATGACTATTCCCGAGCGTCATTCGATACTGGCGGAGGGCCATGTCGTGCAGTTCGAAGCTCTCGGCTAGTCGATCCTGCGCGGCACGCACGTTGCCCAGGTGAAGCATCGCAAATCCAGTTCGATACGACCGATCGTTCAACAGTCCCCACTCTTTTCTAAACCATTCGAGCACCGGAATGAGAAGCGTTTCCGCCTCTTCTAGCCGCCCAAGCTGCAGCAAAGCATAACTCGAATAGCATTTGGGGAAGGTTCCAAGCCATCGAGCGCCCCTGATGAGACCCGGATCCGTTTCGCGTGCTCCACACACCACTTGAATATCGATTGACTTCTGGAGTGTGTCTATAGCTTCCTGGTATTGCTCGATAGTGAGATAATAGACGCCGAGCTCAGTGTATGCTATCGAGGCGTTTGGTTCGTCTCCATGCATCAGACTAATGCGAATATTTTCGTCACAATGGTATCGAGCCTTTTCCGGATCCCTCAGCCATTGCAAGCAAGCCGAAAGGGCGAAATGGCACGAGGCCATCGACATGGTTGATTCCAATCCTGCGTTAATGAGCAGTGCTTCAGCACATTCAAGGAACGGTATCATGCTCGGATGATTACCCCGTTCCATATGGTACCTGTTGCCAAGCAGACAGTGTGAGTAGAGCAAATACAAGCATTATCAGGGTCGAGCTGCGAACTTACCATGCAGCATCGACGAGCAATTTCGCAAACTGCTCGGATACAAAGTGCGGAAGTTTAGGTCGATCGGTGCCCATATATAACTGACGCAACCTCTCAATATGAGGCATCAGTCGCGAGCTTAGCACCCAGTGCTTGACTTCGTGACTCCATTGATATGTTCCTCGCGGCCATGTCCCGTCTACCAACTGTACTAGAGCCGTGAACGCTTCACTGAGTTGGTCCGGTGACATTCTCGCCAGGGCAGCGTCTTGAATGACTCGGTGAATCCGAATCGCCTTCTCGTTCTTGAGCCTCCGAATCAGAGAGCTACGGAGGAGACCAGTCCGGGCAGGCTCAAAGGTACGGGTAGTAATTGGGAACTTCTCAGTCAACTCTTTGAGCTCTGGATGGGTAAATATGAGCTCAGGTATGGCGTCAGGATCGAGCAACGCAATCAAGTCAAGCAATTTCTGAGCTGGAGGATCCAAATGTTCAAACTGCCAGACGTTGAATAACGCCTTCTTGTTTTTCTCTCGCAAGCCGGCGATTGCGGTTGAGTGGACGTCGGTCAGGAAAAGGCGGTCGTTGTAGGAATTGAGGAACTCGCCAAACGACAGGTCCTGCCGTTGCAGAATCGAGGCAATCTGCACGAGAGCCAGAGGGAGTCCACCGAGCCGATCCACTAGAGCCAGTGCCTCTTCGTAGTCGTTTTCGGCGTCATATCCCGTCAACGCCTGCAGGAAGACGGCAGCTGAGGTCCGCTCAAACGGGTCGAGGTCGATTCCCGACATGGAGAAGAAGTGTGATTTGGCGACGGGGTCACGGCTTGTGACGAGGATCGCTCCACCGCCAGCATGAGGCCAATATTCAGCCAGGACTCCCGGATCATCTGCGTTGTCGAACACAAGGAGCCAATTCGCAAACTCCTCAGACAGAATGTCGTCCTCGCTGAACGCGCCACGCCCCGACTTGCTTGGGCGATTTAGCCACTCGAGTAACCGATCTCGACTCACCACCGAATTACCCTCGTCTATCTCGCTCACCAGACCTAGTTTTGCCGCAATGGCATTGAAATTTTCGGCGAGCTTAACTTCGTTGTCCGCGTGTACCCAGAACACCGCATCGAACTGGTGCTTCCGCGTCGTGACGAACTCGACGGCTACTTCGGTCTTTCCGATGCCTCCTGGCCCGCAGATCGCGAAGGACCGGACGGGCTGACTTGCGTAAGGAGGCGATCGTAGCTTCGGTCGGAGAAGCGCTTTGTCAATGAGTTCCAGTGTTTGCTGCCTGCCATAACATTCCCCGGGAATATGGTGTTTGTCAAAGACATAGCACGGCAGCTTGACGGCAGGAACCTCGCTGACTGGCTTCCCCTTGGCTGGAAGAATCTCGAGATCCGAAACCTCCTCTGAGCCGGCGGTCGCCCTTCTTGAAGAGAGAGGATCTTCAATGTCCAGATTGTCTAACCCGGCCCCAATCTCAGAGGCCGCCTCTGACGCTACCGGAGTGGGTAGCCACTTGTGAGCTGCTTTGGCGAGATGACTGGTATTTTGAGATACGCGCCAGCTGACCGAGAGTTGGGCCACTCTTGAAGCTAGGTCAGAGATAGCTTCATGGATCTTTGACCCCTCAAGGACACTGCAGATCTCTTTATGATTTGCATTTGAGCCAAACGATTTCTCAGAAGCAAGGGCAGTTGCAGCCAGAGACTGGTCCACCAACTACATACAACCGGCATCAGTTGGTTTTCCATGATTGATGTACCAGATCGAATTGATACTTACCACCTTACTGCGACGTGACAAAATATTTCCCGAGCTATACTTGGTCGGTACAGTCTCAAAGGCACACAGGACCGTGTGGTGGAATGCCGTTTCTTCAAACTTGGCAGAGACATTCCAAAGTGTCGCGATATCCTCGTTCATCCGTCGCAGGACATCTGCTGACAGTCGGCCATGTGAATAGATCAGTTGGTCTAGCTGCTTCCTTGGCTCGGGCTTGTTTGCTGTCGGATGTGGTGTGCCTAGGAAGATGAGTCCTTGAAGACTATCCAGTAGCCTTTGGACGGAAGGGTTAAAGCTGCCTTCGTAGAGAAGCGCAACTGTCTACAGAAGAAACAAGGTCAGGAGGTGAAAGACGGCTCGCGAAGTGGTCGAGGGGAGTACCCTTTTCACGATAACCCCGCCAAACCCATGAGCGACAATCAGAAGCGGATGTTCAGTGATCTATAGCGGAGGCACACTCAGTTAGGTGGAAGCTGCACGAGCAGGTGTCTATGTGAATGGCAGACCTTTGAGGTCGCGGCCGCCTCTAGAAGACATTCTAGCAGTGTCCTCCCCAGGTCGACGAATCGAATCCACGAGAATCGTGGACCGAATTCCTCTTCATACGTATATTGTAGCACTCTGGCTGTCTTGCAATGGGCCGGGAAAAGACGAAGTGGCCAGGCAATGTCATTAATATTCTTTGACCATTTCAAAGCTGTTCCTGAGCCGATGTCTGGTACGAGAAGAACACTGTGATGGTGGTCAACTTGGAACAAAAGAACCGACCGGTGACATACTTCAAACCGGCCGAGCCCTCGTCGTGTTGCGCAGTCTCCGAGTCCGGATATAGCTGCTCTATCCTCCCGGCCGACACAGAAGACACAATGCCGTCCATCGCTGCTGACCCGTATCGTTGTCTTCCCGATCAGAATTTCCAAGATAAGTGAAGCTCAAGCAAAAGAGGACGGCCCCCAAGGAAGGATCGAGCCGTTTCGTTTGTAAGGGCCGCCTTTGGACCCCATTGCGCCTGGTGCAGCCTGCCAAGTCAAGGCTTATCAGATGCGCTCTTGGGCACCAATCGATTTGGCGCCAGGATCAGTCTGCAGAACTAGCGGCCCCGCACGGCCGGGGCTGATTTGACAGCGGCAGTCAAAACAAGAATCGAGGGCTGCGAATTGCGAAGCTCCTGACTCGAGTGTTGGAGGGATGGCATCCAATGACTTCGTGACGCGTCAGTCTTCCCCTCTTTTGCCCCTCCTCAACGATAATCACGTCAATCTGCAGAGCCTCATTTTTGTCCTGGTGAAGGCATAAAAGCAGGGCATCTCAGAGTCAAGGCAGACAAGGCAAGGCACACTCTAATCCTGCCGTACAACTCAAATCATCCACAAGACTCTCACCACTCAAACCCCCGTGCTCGAAATCATAAGTCAAAATGACTGGTAGGTGCCTCAATCCCAACACCCTTGAGCCTCGATCTAATTTAACGAACAACAACAGGCACCACCAAAGACAGCAGCGCCAAGTTCGCCGAATCCATCAGTGACGGCAAGAAGCAGCCTTACCTCCAGCACTGGCCTCCCCGCGCCCCTACTGTCGATGCGAAGAACTACGGCGTCCCCGAGGGAGAGTCCCTTGTTCTCAACAGCCAGGGAGCCGGTGGCCCTAACCCTGGCAGCAAGGTTGACCGGGTTGACTAGATACACAACTTTGTGCTAAATGCTGGGATTCACGTGAGGAATGAGGGTTTCTTCTAGAATGCTCAAGATCGTGTGAATGAATATGACATGATTGAATTTTGCATCGCTCCTTGTTCAGAAGAAGGCTACACCCCTGATCTCTATGCTCTCCCTCGGAGTGCTACTTCCCTCGGACGGACACTGCACAGCGCAGTGCGGTACTCCGTATTTTCCCTCCTTCCTCGAATCATAGCCGTTGAAGACCCAAGCCTCGCTTTCCTGCTGGTTACTCAGATAATACCATCGCTGGCTAGGACTGTGGTGCAGGTTGAAGACCTCGCCGATGCGATCCGTGCACACATTGTCCACATGTAGAATGTCCGGCTCTGGGTCAACTGTGAGGGGATCGCAGAGTGCCAGTGGCCAGTCGCGCACTGGTCCTCGCAAAGGCTTCCAGAAGCTATGCAACATTAACCCTGAATAGCCACTATAAAACCAAGATGGGACGTACTTGAAAAATTGGAACGGTCGCTCCGCTTTGGTCTCTGCGTCGGTGCCGAAGAAATCTTTTACTCGTTGGAATGCATCGCGAGGGGTAAAGTCTTCAATGTCCGAGTCAGGTAGACTGCCAGAGCTGACAAGGAGGGCGCATACCTCCGTGTGCGACCACAATCGGCTGTGCTGCATCGTATGGCACACCGGTTGACCTGGGGAATGTCGTATGGCGGCGGCGAATCTGGATTAGGTTTATCATCAACACAACTCGTGGCTTAGATGCAGCGTCCTCACCTCGTAGTCAATGACATGGACATCCTTTGCTTGCAGGACATCCTTGAGGCACGTCTTCGCCTCTTCAAGAAAACAAGCCTGCACCTTCTGGTCGTCCGCAAACTCGGAGTACTGCATCGAGGTGACGAACTCCGTGACGGTGATTCCATTTTTCACCAGCGAAAGCGGGCTTTTGCGGAAATCCTGCACTTCGATGCCCTCGACTGTCTCCACCTCGATGTTCGTTCGAGGGATATCTGGTCCGGCGTAGTCCAAGACATATGCCTTTTCGGTCTCCAGGACGGGATTGTCTCGCCGGGCGAAGGTGATTTGCGTTGTGAAGCTGTCCATTCTGATAGCTCACGGTGATAGAGCAGCCTGCAGCTGTGTTCTCCCCGCCCGTATGGAGACGCGAGGGCGTGTTCTATTTATATACTCGCCCTGACGGCGTTGCTCACTAGCTGCTTGGCGCTATGTGCAGGTGGCATTGCATTCATCATCATCATAGAACTACATAACTTGGCGATCTATCAATCCTCTCCTTTACTAGTATGATCTGCCCTCGCGGTCCCCCTCCCAAAGCGGTTTTGCAAACTCAGCGCATGTCTCTGCACCCCCTCCCACCACCAAAGCAACAGACTGCCCGAGAAGACCGCCACAGAAAGCACAACCCACGACCAAATGCTCAGATCCGCCTGGTCCCTCCCGACAAATTCAACGACATTCATCCCAAACACCGACGAGGTAAAAGACAGCGGGATGAACAGGAACGCGAGAAAGGTGAGTCGCGCCACACGCGACCCTTGGGAAAATGCGCGCTGTGATTCGTTTAGCATTGCTCGGTGCATTAGCCATTCGCTCTCCGAGCCGATGCGGTCGAGTAAGGTTGTTGCACGTTTGTGGAGGTGTGAGTAGTCGAGAGAGAGCTCGGTCGCTGCTGCGGTGATGAGCTCACGCTGCTTTGCTGCGGTCGCGCGTGGCCATTTCGCGCCCGCTGGTCCTTGTGTCTCGATGAAGCCGAGGCTTGTTTGTAATTGTGACATTTGGGTGCGGACAAAGGCCTTGGCTTGACGGAGGTTCTCGAGCGAGGCTTGCATGTCTGAGATGCTGGTTGTGGTCTGCGAGTCCATGCATTGCTCGATTAGGTTGAGACCCTGATTCACTGAGAAGGCGGATATCGCGAATAACTCTGTGAGTGCGTAGAAAGGGTCCTGATGTGCACAATATGGGTCTAGCAGGCGCCCATACAGTTTGGAGATCGAAGCGTACCCTCGCCATGGCTGCTGGTTGCCGACAGGATGTGGCTCAACCAGCGCCGGGCCGACCAGGGCAATCTTTGGGCGATGCAGGTATGTCGGCAATATCCAGTGGGACTGGCGGGGTATAACGTCTCCTCCCTCTTGTTGTGTTGGATTGAATACGGTCGCGTCTAGATCGAGGTCGCCGTCGAGCCAGCAGAGCGCTGGTGACATTGATTGTCAGTAAGCGTCGCAGTAAGTGAACGGGCTACTCACCCGTCCATCCCCCGTCCTTTGTCTCGACACAGATGTTGAGTTCTTGTTCGACCGTAAAGTAAGCCTCATCATTGACCATGACCCCTCGGACGATCGACTGTCCAGCTGGGGTCGTCGCTCCCAGTCCTTTGAGATAGGACCGCGTCTTGTCACGAGCAATGGAACGCTGTTGTGCAAGAGAACCCCTACCCCGAAGAGGCTGATCCAGCGTCCAAGTCCCAATACTAATCAACGGGAGCCGTATAATATTTCTAGACGTTGAGTAAAGACCTGGAAGATCTAGTTGGCGCTCGGGCTGCATGAAGCGAAGGTGTTGACGAAAGAACTCGGGGTCGACTCGATATCGAGACCCGATGAGATTGAGCCACTCTGGTGGAACGAAGCCGTTGAAGAACAGCACTTTACCGGCATCGCAGGCTGGTGCAGTATCGGTGTCCAAGTTCTCGAGTCCGGCGGGGGTAGGCTCGTACTGAAGCTGGTGGAGGACTCCATCTTTGGTGTACTTGTACAGGACAACGAGCGGCTTGTGCTGAGTCTGGGGCGAAAGGGCCACAGATCCATTCTTGGTCGGTGCAGCATAAGGTTGATAGAGGAAGTTAGCGAGAGTGCGATAATTATGCCCAGGAAATAAGCTGAGGTCGGGAGTCGTTCGGGAGTGCAGTAGGATTGTTTGCGCATAGTCGTGGGCCGTCGCTCTGCTTGCCATGGCTAGAACAAAGGCTTTGTTGACAAGGGATGATGGAGAAAGGAGTCGTGAGATTTCCCTGGCAGACGAGGCTGACTTGAGTTGATTATCTGCCAAGAGCTGGAAGCGCCTCACAGCCACGCGGATCTAATTGGCGACCCTGGGCGTCTACATCAAGCACGATAAACGCCTGGAGTATTTTTGGTAGAGTTGCGTCCACAGGTCTGGTCCTCACGTCTGTTCCCCCAAACTGGTTGAGGTGTACCGAAGTGCTGGAGATATAGCAGTGGATTATATATATATATATATCCCCCCAACCAACCAATCTTGAAAAAGGGCACTGGCCATCGCCTCGCTCACCAGTCTTATTTTCGGATAGTAATTAGTGCTTACTGCTTCCTACGGTAACCATTCTAATCAATCTATGATCATGTTCCAAGAGAAGACGAGAATATCATCCAAATGCATCACAATGTACGTCTGAAAGTTGCTCAAGAGTTATATACCCCTTAACGCCACTTAATTTTTCATCAAAGGCAAGGTGGCCGAGCGGTCTAAGGCGCGCGGTTAAGGTTTCTAATTTGGATCCTCATCTGATATTCATCAGTTTCCGCGTCATTAATTTGGCGTGGGTTCGAATCCCACCCTTGTCATTTTTTTTTTTTGTTTTTAGTTTGTGGGTGGGGTGGTTGAGTGGGGAATAAGTGGAGTGTGTTTGTTAAGATGATTACATCTGGCTCCTGCCCACCCACACACAATAACCATATGACTTCCTTCCTATGTGCTTCCTTGATCGGGTCTGACGCACCAGTTTCAAATAAGCTGGGGACAGAAACCATTCTTTTACCGAATTTACTGCTTGCAACGTCCCTGTTGATCGACTTTGCGCCCATAGTCCCTGAGTAAAGCCACAACAGCCGATGTCCGACTGTGTAAATTCTGACCGGCCAAGATGACCGCGGTCTTGCCCTTGTCATTCTTCGCATGGACATCAGCCCCTGCCTCGAAGAGCAGCCTGATGACCGGCTCGCTACCCTTCTGCGCAGCCGACATGAGCGGCGTCCATCCCTCGTTCGCCCTCGATTCAAGGTCAGCGCCGTGGTCGATCAAAACCTTGACAGTCGTTGCGCGGCCTTCTCTGGATGCAAGATTGAGCGCAGACCAGCCTTTCGCATTCTGTGCATCCACGTCGGCTCCCTTTCCAATCAGATACTCTATCATGGAATCAAAGCCCATGACGGCGAACCACATTAGCACCGTCCACTGGTCCTTTGTCGCGGTATTGACATCGGCGCCCCGCTCAATGAGCAGTCTGATGATGTGCTCGTTGCCTCTGGATGCTGCTAGGCTCATCGCGGTGTGCCAGTAAGGGTCTTTGAGAGTGTAATCGGCCCCCTTTTTGATCAGCAACTCCGCCACTGAAGGATTATTGTACACAATTGCAACCATCAAGGCGGTTTGCCCATCGGCACTCGTCGCATCGATTTGGCACCCGTGCTCGAGGAGGACCTCGACGGCCTCATGTATCCCCTTTTCAGCGGCGTATATCAGCGGCGTCCAGCCGTGGCGGTCCCTGATCTCCATGTCTGCACCGTTTGCGACTAGAATGCGGATGATCGTGTCGTGTCCCCTTCTGGCGGCGAAGTGTAGAGAAGACATGCCGTTATCCTGCTGTGCGCTCACATCGGCGCCTGCTTCGACGAGAATGGACACGATCTCAGCCCGGCTGTCGCGACAGGCCCACATCAGAGGCGTCAGGCCATTATCCCCCCTGGTGTTGACATTTGCCCCGTGCGCGATCAGTACCTTGACAGCATCTTCCCTGTCAGCGGCCACAGCGTATTCCAACGCTGTTGTTGCGTTTTCGGCTTGGCAATTGACATCGGCGCCTTTTGCGACCAGGAATGGGATGATGCTCGTGTTCCCCTCTTGTGCTGCGACCATCAGTGGATTCCACCCCTGCCCGTCGTTGACGTGGATGTCGGCTCCGTGCTTGACCAACAGCTTGGCGATGCCGTCGGTGAAATGCGCAATCGCGTGGAGCAGGGGAGAATATCCCAAATGGTCTTTCACGTTGGCCGAGGCTCCGTTTTGAAGCAGTTGGAGGACCACGGCCTCGTTTCTGGCGGTGACAGCCGCGATCAAGGGCGTATATCCCTTGAAATCCTGCGCGTTTATGTCGGCGCCGCTGTTCAGGAGGAATGAGATGACTGCTTGGTTTCCACTGAGTGCGGCTACTCGCAGCGGGGTCTTGCCCTTGCTACACTGTCGTTCGATTCCAGCACCCCTCTCGACCAGCAGGCGGACAGTAGACTCATGTCCCTGAGACGCAGCGAGATTTAGCGGAGTCGCGCCAGCGCATCCTTTGTATCGCACATCCTCCTCATTGGCCTGAATGTCGATTGGTGCTCCATTTTGCAAGCATAGGCGCACTATCCTGTCATGGCCCCAAAATGCAGCCCAAAAAAGAGCCGAACAGCCATCATGCTTGACGTTGTAGGTGTAGCGATAATTCTCAACAGTGCGGTAGAGCTGCGAGTTTGCCTGGCTCAGATGGCTCAGATCTGTCTGCGAGTCAATAGACTCTGCGATGCTCTGTATCAACTCGGTGGGAAGATCAAGGAGTCCCATCTGGACCACTATCAACTGGATCTGGCGATGGTGAACGATTTGGAGGAACCAAAGCCCCTCTTTCCTGTTCGGACTAAGTGAATTGAACACGAGGCTGACTCATCCACCATCTTGATCGAAGAGAACCTGCCTCAGTATCGCCAGGGCCAGCTTCTGACGTTCTGGAATATCTTTCAGCATCGCGCGGAGCCGTTTTCTCTACGTGATAAGACGAAGCTAGGGCAGAGGAAGATTCTTGCCTTGTTTCTGGTTGACCGAATAGTGTTATTTCTACAGCGAATGTGCCCGTGCAGAGGGCTGATTGATGGGATATGAACCGTTTGGGGGTTCTGAGTATAAAAAAGGCGAACGTCCTACGAGATGAGCTGATAGAGGAGCGCAAAGTTTCCGATGGAGAGCAGGATTGGGCCTCTGGTCACTGAAGGTTATTCTGTGTGAACATTAGGATGCACAGCTCGCCTGTACCTTTTACGGGTCTAGGAGTTGTGACAGACACTGCCTCGTGGACGAACGTGGAGGTATATATGTATGCATATTCCCGCTCGTATCAGCTACTCAAGAACAAAGCGTGGAGAACTAAAACACAGCGAACAGCGAGTTATATGATTCAGACATCAAGAAAGATTTGCCTTGTCCGGCGCAGCTGCACTGACGCGGAATCCCTTCCTCGGCGCATGAACGCGAACCGCCACCTCGCCCTCGGTGGTCTCGATCGTGATCTCCTGGCTCGTCAGCCCGACAAGCTGGCCAACCGTCTTGTGTCTCGATCCGCTATCAATTGGCCACACTTGGAATCCGTTCGCTTGGACGAGGGGATCGTCCGCCTCTATCACGTCTGAGGTGTGGTCTGAGGCGGCCTTGCCGAGGAGGTCTGCGACTTGCTCTCCTGATAGGGTGGTTATCGTTGGTAAGGATTTCTGTGCTGCTGCTACGGCCTTTTGGAATCGCTCCACCCAGGCGAAGACTTTGGGAAAGAGCTGTGGGGAGATGTGCTCTTCTGGAACCGCCCCGGGGGTCGAAAACAGCCAACTCAATGCCCAGGCCGTTTCGACATCTCCCCGACCAGGAGCGTCGGTCTTGGCGAGCCACTCTCTCCCGTCAACCAGCAGAGTAGTTTCCAGAAATTCAATCGCGTTCTTCACGGCAACAATCGCGTCAGGCCGGGTCGCCTGGACGACGTCTGCAAAATTCATACTTGGGCCGCCGCCAGCCATGTCCGCGCGGTCTTTCAGGAAATCTTCATTGCGGATCAACGGAGTCGTTGGAAGGAGCACTTTGACGATGTTCATGAAGAAGCTGGTATCCAGCGTGTACGAGGCGAGGAGGCGCTCTAGGCCTTGTTGGTCGGGGCTCGCCTGAGATGCGAAAGAGGGTTTCCCAACTTTCAGCCGCTCCAGCCTCTCTAGAATCAGGGGCGAGTCGAGGTAGACATCGCGGCCGATGGACAGGAGCGGGATGCGACGGTAGCGAATGCCGAGGCGGGCCAGATCTGGGCGTGGGAGAATTTGAGGTTGGATCTGGAGATTCAGGGGTCAATTCCTACGTGCGCGACTGAGTGGACATACGCATTGATCGTACGGGATGCCTCGTAGGGCGAGGTACGAGAGCACTCGGTATGAGAACGGGGAGCGCGGGTAGTGGAAGAGCACGACTGGGGCGTCGGAGGTCATGTTGAAGAAATGTGGGATAAGCTGCGCGAGAAAGAGTCGAGACTGGAAAAAGGTCAATAATCTCTTGGGTGGTTTACCCCGCTTGCGCTCCTTCAACCATCCTCGGCCCGTCAACACAGCCTCTGTCGTCATGGCTCCAGTAATCAATCATTGATTGGCTGCATCATGCACAACTTTATCCTCTCATGTGGTCAGTACAAGGTCGCCGGCATCCCCAGTGCATTCTCAAACCACTGGTCATCCCCAAGATCCATCGACTGCAGCCATGCCATTTGATCTAGATCCGGAATATGGTGGCGGCCACTGTCAGGGGTCTGAGGGGCCACATTCCACCGCGCTTCCGCCCAAGCGCGGCACCTGGCGAGGAGTTTAGTCAAGTATTTGAGTAGATGGTCATCGCATTGGAGCTCCGGCTCTCTGCTGGAGACGTCGAGTTTCTGAAGCATGCTGTCCAGCGTCGATATCAGGTGGATTGTGTTGCGCACAGCCTGGCAATCCCATTCGGGGTCTCGGAGCGTCGAGAGGTACTTTAGGAGGGTGACTGTCAGAATCATTTGGGACCAAAAGTGAAACGGCTGGCCAATAAGCTTTGCGCTGGGAATGGCGTAGAAGGTGTCCAGCCATGCCTTGATGTTCTCGACCGATCGCCATAAACACTCGAGGCGTTGGAACCCCAATGGTACCCCGCCGTCGCCAGCTCGGCCAAATTCTTCCGGGGATTGAGGCTCGTGGCTGATAGAATACCCCATTTGGTTGATATACAGCTCGACGTACCGAGCGTGCGCGTTGAGGATGTCTGCATTCAAACCGGTCAGGAACCTTGTGGAACGAGGTATGCAAGGCATGCCTGGAGAAACAACCTACCGATCTGTTGCAAATCGGGGGCAACGGAAGCCCGTAGTTCGTGGAGCTGCCTGCGCAAAGTCCTGAGGTACAACAGGCGAGGAGCCGAGGCCGCATCATTTTCCGTCCCCAGGCTACCCTCATCCTGTTGCCGGATATCATCCGCCCGTTGTTTTAATCGCTGCAGGCGGATCTGGGAGACGAAGAACCTGTCTGCAGGGCATGCATCGGTGATCTCAATGACTCGAAGTGCTTCTCCCATCTGCGGTGTCCATCGGAGCGCGTCCTGGCGCCCAAGATGTGAGGAGACGCTAGAACCCTGATATGTTAGCATAGAGCACGCTGGTCCATAGATAACGGAAATGATGCGCACTTTGAGCTCAAGAAGAAACATGCCAGCACCGCCCGCTGCTTCTCCAACAACGCATAAGGCGTTTCAGATGGGAGATGGCCATTCTCATCCGCGCGGCCTTGGGTGATGGCCATGATGAGCTGGACGTCGAGCGAGGAGGGCTTGAAAAGTCGGAGGTCATACACCAAGGAAATGGCGAGCATCATGAGGCGAGAGACGAGATCTGCCCCGCCAAGAAAGGGATCGGTGCTCCAGGCGAGGTACGTGAGGACTCCAAGAAGCAGGTCGATGTTCGAATCAACGTTGGACCACGCGGATGAGAATAAAAGACGTTTCAATTCCTCGGTTTTGGTCAGCCGATCCTTGGTCGAGAAGGTCGTGACGGTGTGAATTGCGCGCAGAAGGAATGGCCTGTGCTGGCGTAGATAGCCGCTTGTCATGGCAGGACCCAGGTCGAGAAATGGAAACGAAGGCAACATGCGAGTCCGAAAGAATTCCAGCTGGTCGTCTATCTGGGTTGGCTGATACTGATTCGGCAAGTATACAGGATCGGGGTTGGGCGACACTGTTGCAGTTGAGCTCGTTGCAAAGGTCGGTCCCTCGTTGAAGTCCAGCGCAGTGCTGGCCGGAGTCACCAACGGAGCATTCGCCGTGTTCACATTACTGCCCGTGGTGGAACCGATAAATGACTGCATCACGGACAGCAGGTTCTCCATTTTGTCTTCCAGGCGAGCGATGCGCTTGTCAGAGACGCTGGTTGTCGGGCCATTGTGAATGTTGCGCCTGCGAACCGACTCGGACGGCTCGCATCGCTTCTTGAGGCGCAGACACCGCTCGCACGTCTCGCCGCTTCTGGCCCGTACGCAGCGGCACTTGGCCTTGTAGCAGTGGGTGCAGGCCTGGCCATAGGCGCTCGACTGAGGTGATCTCTCCATGGCGATGACTGTCCAACTCGAATGCAATGAGGGGCGGATTTGAATCGCAAGACGTGTCCAAGTCGCGGAGATTACGCCCCTTAATCCCGAATTCCGCCGGAGTTTGTCCCGAAATCCGGCCAGCCCAATTCCTGCTTGTTCCCACTTCCGATATTCCTGTTCTTTGAGATGCTCATACTATGTGCGTCGTTTTGACTCCAGCCGCTTGAAAGCTGTAGAAAATAGCAACCGTTGTAGTAGTAAGGACCAAACGGACTTCGGTCGTATCATGTGTTCCGTTTCTGCTATTGCCATGATATGACCAAGTATCTTTGACCTCCTGGGGGTATAATTAGTGCAATGGGCGTGATTCTCAGCCGGAAATCGTCAGTTATGCTTCATACGACAGACTCAACTTCAAAATGGCTCCGAAAAACCAAGCAGCCTGGATCCCAGCGAAAAACGTACGGCCATTCCAGGTCGGCGACGCCCCCTACACACCCCCGGGCCCCGGCCAGCTTGTTGTCAGGAACAAGGCCCTGGCCATAAACCCATTTGACTGGGTACTGCAATTTATCGGCCCTGTCCTCGCAGGCTATATCAAGTACCCCTTTGTCCTCGGTACCGATGTGGCGGGGGAAGTTGTCGAGGTTGGACCAGATGTGACGCGCTTCCACGTCGGCGACCGCGTGTTTGGAAGTGCTACGGCAATTGCAAAGACGGTCAATAGCCCGGCTGAAGGGGGTTTCCAACTGTATACGGTCATGCGAGAACACATGTTGGCTCCAACTCCTTCTCACTGTACGGACGAACAGGTCTGTGTCTTGGGCCTGGGCCTGGGAACTGCAGCGTACGGTCTGTTTCATCCCGATTATCTGGGTCTCGAGATGCCGAGAATACCGGCTCCGACGGATGTTCGGGGTGAGTCAGGCAAGCTACGGACTGTGGTCATTACCGGCGGCGCATCCAGTGTCGGAAGTAACGCCGTCCAGCTCGCCGCGTCCGCGGGATACCAGGTTATCTCGACTTCATCTCCCAAGAATTTTGACTACGTGAAGGATCTTGGTGCGAGATATGTGTTCGACTACAACAGCGCAACTTTGGCCGAGGACATTCTTCGGGCTCTCGAGGATGATGAACTGGTCGGAGCCTACGCCATTGGTGACGGTGCTGTCGAGGCATGCACAGCAGTGATGCAGCGCCATGATACGCATCTCACGAGGAAGCGCATCGCCCTCGCTGGTGGCACAAATCAGAGTAACCGACTTACGACCTTCGCCGGGAGAGCAATGTTTCTTGCTGGAATGATTGGAGGCATGCTTACCTCCACTGTCCGACGGCTGAGGACTGGAGTTGAAGTCAAGTTCATTCTTGTCGACGGGCTTGTGGATCCCGACAGCGTGGTGGCTCGCGTGTACAAAGACTTCCTTCCACAGGCCCTTGAACAGCGTCAGTTCGTGCCGGCGCCTCCTCCTCAGGTTGTGGGTAAAGGCTTGGACAAGATACAAGACGCATTGGATTTACAGAGGAAAGGGGTCTCGGGGAGGAAGATTGTCGTGACACTGTAATAGCCGAATGGAAAATCAGCTCAATTGAACCAGCTTGTTAAAAATAGGAACACAATTCAAGTCGTGTTATTGTTCACCATGTCTACTGTATGATGGGGATGGGCCTTTTGCTAACGTAAGTATGTTACGACTTTGAGTAGGAGCCGCAAACTTCTTTCATGATCCTATCTCAGCCGAAGACTATGATTTCACTGGTTTCAATTGCGGCTGTTATTCAAGGTTGGCAAGGGGCATTAAAAGAGAAGAGTGGAATTTGTAATATGCACCGAGGGTGTAAGGTCTAGACTAGATTCTATCAACATAGTAAATACCCAGCATATGTTCATTGGTCTTAGTAAAACAATCGCCCAGGCGAGAATTATAGAAGAAAAAGCGAAATTGAAGATCCGTTGCCTTCGCCGGTATTCAGGGGCTATAGGGACGTTAGAGGACGAGTTATGTGCTCTCTCAGCCCTGAGCCACACTTTGATCACGGTCAGCAGGCTTGCTAGTAAGCGTCTGAAGATCTTTCGTCTTCCGAATGTCCTTCCATCCCAGCCCCGGAGAAAAGACCAAGACAGCAACGCTGACGGCAATACCGAGGTACATGACATGGTCAATGCTCTTAGCATAAGCCACAAGCACAGCCCTAAGCTCCGAGCCCGAGACCAGGTCTCGAATGGAACGGACTCCGGCGGCGACAAGGGCGTCTGGAGGGACGCCGATCTGTGCGGCGCGCTGCTGGAGTTGCTTGCGGAGGCTGTTGCTGAAGATGGCGTTTGCGGCGATGAGCGAGGCTGCTGCGCCGATGTTCTGCCAGAAGATTATAATTGCCATGGCCTGGGGAATCTGTTCGGGGACGACGAGGTTTTGGATTGCAATGTAGGGCTAGTAAGAAGAGGTGGTTAGAAAGCAATATATGTGTCTTGGAGGATTGTACTGACTGCTGCCGCGGTGCACCCGCTTGCGACACCGTAGAGAATCTGGTACCCGATCCACTGGGCAACAGATGTTGTTGGGCCGAGCGTCGACAAGAGCCCGTAGCCAACGGCGGATATTGCACCCCCTGCAAGAAGGAAGGGAAGATAGTATCCCAGAACAGAGACTGCGAGGCGACGGCAACTGTTAGAGGCTCGGAGAAATGACAGGGAGACGATCGCACTTACTCAAGACACCTGAGACAATGGTAAACAGAACCAGACCAAGCGTTATAGGAAGCATATGCACGCCGCTCATCAAGGGGGAGTCGTCACGGATGGCCTGGAAGTAGATTGCAATGTAGAAGTCGGCCACAAGGACACTGGACAAACTGAAGAACATTGTCATTGCGGCCGACCATATAACGCGGTGTTGGAGCATCGCCAGGGGTACCATGGCCCGGTCTCCCTGGCGGTATTCCCAAGCCAGAAACGCCGCAAACGTGGCTGCAGCTCCAACCAGTAAGCCAATCACCACCGAACTATCCCAGGGGTGCTCGTTTCCGCCAAACTGGAGTCCAAGCAGAAGCATAACAACGGCGGGGCAAATGAGCATAAACCCGGCAAGGTCGAGCGACTTGACGGCGGACCCCAGGATTTGGAGGGGTGGGCTCTTGGGTTTGGGTTCTGGGATTGTATTGAACAGAAGGAACCCACCGACTACCACGCCGAGTGGGAGGTTGATATAGAAACCTACACGAGCAAGAACAGTCAGTCTGCGATTCGCGATGCGCATAGACGAGAAACATACACCATCGCCACGATACGTTTGTCGTGAAAGCTCCTCCAATGATGGGCCCCGTTGCAAGGCCCAGTTGACCCATGCCCATGTTTAATCCCATGAATAACGCTTGCTTCTTTGTCGGAAGGACGGCGGAAATGGTTGTCACGGCGCCGTTGGACATGCCAGCAGACCCAACGCCCGCAATGACACGCCCGACGATCAACATGGCTGATGACTGGGCTGCACCGCACAAGGCAGATCCAACTTCGAAGAGCACAAAAAAGGTGAGGAATGTCCACTATAGGATAGCGTGGTCCCTTGTCAGCGCGATGGCTATGAGTTTAGCAGCGGGCCAGGACATACCTTGATCGAGAATTGACTGTAAATCTTTCCGGTTAATGGCTGAAACGCTGCGCTTCCCAACTGGTAGGCGCCACCGTACCAACCGACGTCCACTAGAGAGTCGAACTCGGAAGTGATTGCCGGAGTGGCTGTTGAAAGGACAGCGAGATCGAGGAAGAAGAGGAAATAGGCCAGAGTCACCGAGGTGAGAATAAGCGTCACCGCAACTCCCGAAGGATACTGGTGCTTGAGCTCGGTATCTTGGCTGGAAGAACTCTTTTCTGCACCATCATGCTTCTGCATTGAGTCGGATACCTCTGGAGATGGCTCATGCAGGCTGTAGGATACTGTCTGATCCATTTCGTCTTGATGGTGTTGCCGTGCGTGTAGAAGCCAAAGGATGAACACAATTCTGATTGTCGAATATGATCCCAGCTATTGCCTGACATTTAATATACCAGACGGCCTTCCTTGCAAGCAGCGGAAGCTGTCCCCGAAGTCCACGATCAACCCCAATACAAGAGAGCAAAGGGGTAAGCCGGAGCCTGTTTCCGAAATCCGTGCCTGGAGCCTGCTGTTCATGGTTGGAATTAGGAGATTGCGCCGCCTCAGACTAAAACGATTCAGAAAGGACAAAGGGCTACGAAGGATCCCGGTCTCTGGCTATATTCTCATGCGAGAAAAATGCTCCATTCCAAGAACTAACGTCCTACCGCGCCGGTTGAGAACTCGTCCTCATCTCGACATCCTCAGGCGCACGATAATTCAACTGCCGCCCGGAAACAACCTTACCGGGGTGGAACACATTAAGCACGACACAACAAATGAGCATGAGCAACGCATCTAGGATATAGATGAGTGCCTCCTCCCTGGCCAGCGCACCGTCCATTCCCTGCGCGTACTCGGCAACCCGGTACACTGACCGGATCATGATAAGCGCGCTGATAAAGTATAAGATCCTGAGGTATTTGATCCAGGGGATGGATGTGCCCATCTGGTGCAAGGGTGTCTTGAGCATGCGGCGATGGAAGATGATCGAGGTGACAATAAAGAGGCCGAAAAAGACAATCTGCACCAAGAGGCCACCCAAGATCATCGTCTGGCCCAGTTTGGACTTGTGGGCGGTTTTGGCGGTGGCCAAGATTCCACCACCTGCGTTAGGTCAGTATCTGAGTCGCAAGAATCAAGGGTTGGAGTGACCGACCGCCGCCTTGTAGCAGAAATGAGAGGACGTCGCCTGCAACAAAGATTTTGCTCAACCAGTTGACCCGGATCGGCGAGATTGAGCTGGCATTTAGCACGCGGATGATCCGACCGAGGAGCATATAGATTGAGGCAGCAAACAGCGCTGGACCAAGGAGGATAAGGACTTGCTGGCCAACATAGGGCTTCATTGTCCAATCGGGCGTTTGTCGCGCACTGATATATCTAAAGACGTACCCGAGTGCCTCGACTAGTCGCATTAGCAGTTGGTTCGGTTACGTTTTGGAAGACATACAAAGCGCGCCGATGATAAACGGGATCATGTACCATGTCCGCGGGCGGATGGTTTGCCAGATGTGAATAACGCTCGTGAGGGCGAAGAGGACGGCAAAGGGGATCGTGGCGATCACCGAGGGCTCGTAGTGGTAGTACTGGTATCCCATCGTGACTGCGGATCTGAATCTAGAGTTGGGGCTGATCACAATGCTGTTTTCAGACCAGGGACTCTTTATATGCACTGCACACCCTACGTTGTACCGATGGACGAGATTAGAAGCAAGTTCCTGAATAGGGGTTGACAACTGAGACAGTGCTGTATCCTCGAGGATCTAAACATTCTGAAACGTGCCACTACTCCTTAAGTCAGAAGGATAAGAAAAGAAGTGGATCGCGGAGCTGCCAATCATGGATGCTAAGAAAGGTGAGACAGGGACAAGTTTGCGATCCACTCTGCACTGCCCAGTGTCCTCGGAGTCGAGCCGAGTGGGATTTGCCAACAGTCTAGATTATGATAGGTCCATGCTGTGCAGCTGTTGCTTCTGAGTTCTTTGTCCAGTGCCCATCCTCTTGATGAGACAGCGTAAGACCGAGGACTTCAATAATTGCAATCCTTCCTATGAACTCACCTCAAATTCGATCATAGAGTAGGTGGCAACGACACCTGATCTCGGTGGTGTCGTTCTATAATTTCTTACCTGGTCACGGATGCTCTTCCAAGGGTTTTTATTAAGCGCATTGCATCAGGACATGTTGATCACTAGAAGTGGAAGCCGTAGGTCTCGTGTACGCAGTAGTCTACGTAGATACTTGATCAGCGGATAGCAGGAACAAAACTAGTTATTGTCTTGATACCTACAACATACCCTTCCTTCCCAAGTTCACCTCTACTCCATAGGCTCCGTGCGTTGATCATTGCAAATATAGTGCAATGTGGAGATCACGGTGGAGCTCAGCGGACACCGGTGCGCTGAGTGACTTGAATAGGTATGGTTTACGATAGAGTACGGCAGACCCCAGTGGGATGGACAACTTGCAGTTTACTAAATATCTCTGACGATCAGCCTCTCTACCTTTGCACCGACTTTGCCACGCCGAACACATTGCTAGGACAGCTTCCATTTCCATGCAATGTTGGCGTACGATACATGGAAGATATTATTAGTAGCTATATTGTATCTGCTCAGGCTCGCTGTAGATCTGATTGGGGAAGCCAGGGTCCACCAAGGTAGTAGAGCTAATCCTACTAAGTAGGCCAACCTAGGTTGATTTAGATCTGGGAACAGCAGTCTTTCTCTGGAATATTAACTGAGACTTTCCGGGGCAGCGACTGTCTTTTTCTATTTCATTACAAAGGAAGTCTACGCCAGGGGTAATATGATCACCCCGTGGGGCCAAGGGCTGAACAACGGCCCGGACCTGTCCAACGCACTTGAGAACGACCACCTCCTGTTCCTACGCGAGAACCAACCGGATTGACTTCCGAAACGGAAATACATGACACCAAGCGCTAGTATAAGAATGATCTTACATGCACGACCAAGGCATATCTCGCTGGTGCCGAAGGACACGAAGTCGAACTATATCTTTCTATACGAGATTTATACATGACATCAATTGGAAATACTCGATGGGTATAACCTTGTGAAGGCTATAACCGCAGGCGAGAATATTCTGTTTGGAGATAGAGTCATGTACGCTCTCACAGCCATGTATGCGTGTTCCGAGGCCAGTGGGCTTTGGTGTTGCAGGGGGTTGTAGAGATCGTGCTAGGGCCTGTACGAGCCCATTGTGCTGAGAGGAAAGTAGAATATAATGGTTACCAGATAGGTCCAAAGAACAATGAATCGGCGAAGAGCCTGTATAGACGGGCTTGACTGGTTATAAGGGAGAAATACTCTATACTGGAGGACATGAGAAGTAGTTCACTGGCAGCAAGCGAGATCTTGGCGAGGACAATGAACTGATCATTAGGTATAGCTTGGCATGAATATGTTCATAGATGGTTTAGGGCTGAATGGCGCGCCCCCGCTTCCTTCCCACTGTCCTATTCTTGATGCAGCCCCTTAAGGGACAGCCAGAGCCCGCAGGGTCTTCAGAGGATACTGCTCCTGGTTTATTTGCACTCCAGACCAATTCTACCACCAACATCGCGGCAGTCTATTGTCAAGTCAATTTTGCATAACCTTTCCCTTGGTGTCGCTTCATCGGTTACTTACGCCCCCCCTGAATGGGGCCATCGGTAGATGGTGTGCTGAAGTAACCACATGAGTCGCCGGCCTTTTTACCGGCATTGTTGGGCTTTTGGCATGCAGCAACTGTGTGAGGGCGAAAGATGTCAGCAATGGTTTTCAGCATGTCAATAACTCCGCCTGGAAATTACTAAGAGCTTACCTGGATTAAGAGCAACCGCGGCCGCTTGGCCTATAGCAATGGCGACAAGCAGAAGAGACTTGTAGTACATGTTGATTGTGGGAAGGGATGGAGAAGCAAGGATCTGGGAATGGTGCGTGGGTTCTGGGTTATTGTTGCCGATACCCTGGGCAGCCCTTGGGTTTTATGCGAGAACTAACACCCGCAGTAGATGACGAGAACCGATTTTGTACAGTCAAATTTAGAATTTGTCCCACGCGACTGGACAGAACCATCTGATGAGAGCTTTGTAAATTGACAGACGGTTACTGGGATGGTCTGGTCGTATCCGTATTCAACGATTGGAGCGACATGACGATCCAAGCGAGTTACTATGGCCTACCCGGTCCAATGGTACCATGATATTTGGAATACGCTTCGTACATCTGTTTGGCTCTTCTCAGATACTCTGCAATACCCGATCTAGAAGGCGATCACATAGCCACGGGATGTGGTGCTTTAAATACGCCATACGTTTACGGGTACGGGCGATCCCCCAACCATGAAGCCTGCAGAATTGATTGCATACCAAAGTAAATATAACAAGAACCTCAAACGCCACTAGGGTGTACATCACGAAGCTAAACTAGTTTCATTGACGGGCACTTTTTCATGAGCTGACTGAGCCCATACTCACATACGCTCTACGATTTATGGTGGACACAATATCTATGACTATGAACAACAGTTGGTGAGCTTAATAATATTACAAGAAGAGTATCAAACCGTCCGACAGATAATATACCGGCTATTATATGCGTGCTCATAACGATAACGTTACGCAAGAGCACCCAAATATCATTGGCCTCATATCAGTGTTCTATCTGCCCCCTCCATGGAGTCTTGCAATGATCAGGCTCGAGGCTATGATATGCGGATACGAGCAACGCACCTATTCTATCCGTAAGCCGGAAGAAGGATTGTTGATAGCAACTTGATTATCGGTAACATGTCTACATACGGTGCAGAGCCAAAGCGCAACCGAGAACCACAATTGAAACAGATGACCAGCTGAGACTCCCGGAGAGACTAGGCTAACGCCTTCAACAATACATGCCTTTGTATGCACCTCAGTCGAGCCTCAAACCCCAAATGTAGGTCTCGACTAAAGGGGCTGGGGTGAGCAGTAGAGACCGTTGCCAATGGCGCTGCCCGACCAGCAGGCTGATATTAGGTTAGTCAATCACTGGCTTTGAGAGATAGTGCGACGTGTGCTATGGACTCACTGCCGTCCTTTATTGTACTCGAATCCGAATAGCCCAGGACCCATGTGCACCCGTTTCCAGCTTTCTTGAAGCCGTTTCGGGGCGCTTGGCAGGCAGAGTCTACACAGCAGAGGGAAGCATATTAACAATGGCTCTCGAATGCAAGGATAGCCACGAACTTACAGATATCAGTGGCATATGCTTCAGTAAGAGCGGGAGCTAGAGCTGCAAGTGTGGCGAGAAGGCCGGTGATCTTCATCTTGCCCGGCGAAAAGTAGACGGTTTCCTAATTGCGTATGTGGTAGAAGATGGGAATAGAATAGATAGGAGCTATCAAGTATGTTGGCTTATATATGAGAGGGGTGGGCGATTTTATAATATTCGCAATCATCCAAGGAGCAGTCTTGAGATGATCAATCGAATAAGATGATAAAACGTTTTTTGAGATAGGATGTAGGCTAGCAAATCATTTAACTTTGAACTATCATACGTATACGTCGTATGCCTGTACGAACTCGAGCTCCAGGCTCCAAATCCTTGGTACGTATACGTCGCAGATCACCCCAACCTTCGCGCCGCTGTAAATGGAAATAAGGCAGTGAGAGAATATTACAGTGAGCCCTAATACAGGAGGCATCCGATAAGAAAAGATAATAATCATACATGTTTCATAGGTCTTTCCAGTTCACTTGATGGTTATTTAAGTGAGCTAGATGCCCTGCAGGTTTTCCACATTTTTAACATCATCGTTCAATACTATAAAATAGTCCTCTGCCTGCACGAAAAATGGTCCGTATCGCTCTTCTCAGCATTGCAGCTACCGTGGGCCTTGCTGCTGCCGTTGGGGCAAACGAAACGTCCGAAACGTCGATCCGAATCGACGACCTCGTCGTTGTTGACGGAGCCGTCCTGAAATTCAACCCAATCGACGGGCTGAACAAGACAACCCGGGACCCCGAATGGCAGCTTCACTACTTGAAGTCCGTCATGGACTACGAGTTCTACGAAGAGAATGGGCTCCAAGAAAGCCACCTTGAGAAAAGGTACAGTGGCGAGTCTATTTGTGTAAGTGTTCAGTGATGGCATGGACTTTATATCGTTTTATCTTAGATTGCCCAAACTAAACTACGCAATCGGCACAGTTTACCTGCATGATTCACCACATTCAGATTGCTCGGGTTCATGGTTTGTTTGTCAGCAGGACAAGCGTGCTGGGCACCTGCTATCGGTATTGCGGAGCATATACCTTGGCCACTATGGCGGACAACGCCGCCCAATGGGGGGTTGAAGTATTCGGGCGGTGGTATCACGGTACTAAAGAGTATAATCTCTGGGAGGGTGTGGCGGAGCAGTAGGAACTACTTTTCTACCTATTCTACCACAAGCCACATGGTGTAATCAAACGCCGCCGTTAGAAATTGTTGGGTGGCATCTGTAGGGCTGAGTGGATGAATCTTTTGAGCTTCCTTGTTGTCTTTATATGACCTGCATATCTATATAACATAACGGAATCAGATGGATCAGTTGTAAAGTATGCTTGAGTAGGGATCACGCAGGAGGTGGGGCCAGGGTGCTTGACACACACCGATGACAGGGTCAATTGCAACGGGGGATGAGGATATCTGCAACTAAACGTTCCCTCGGGCATCGGAGTCTATCTTATCTGGCGAGATCCGGCTCCTGACTATATTTCTAGAACTGTGCATGTCCACATTTCGCAGAACCCAGAGGCCAACTCTTGTAGATTTCTTGTAATCTGCCTTCTCTGCTACGGAATCGTCACGCTGGAAAGCAATGGATGTCCAGGAGCCACCGTATTGTGTAGGGGACGGTCTGAAGGTCATCGCACCAAACTTGGTGATATTACCCATCGAGCATTCAGGACTGATACTCCAAAAACGAAAAGTACTGATCAGAATACTTCTCCCCATCCGCATCAAAGTTTCCCACCCCACGCTGCCCATTATCATAGATGACCGTCCGCGATTAGTTATTGCGCAGCCGAAAATAACCCTGAAACTGCCCGCTTCCAGGCTCAAAGACAAAGTACTGGTCCTCGTAATAGCTCTTCTCGTACATGCCGACGGCGCCACGGTTGGAATAGATGACCTTTTGGCTGGCTGAGCTGCGGATGTAGTAGGTACTGGGTGGTGGGGCGGGCTCGAGCTAGAACAATTGGTCCGCGTAGACCTGGCCTTGAGGATAGTCGACAAGACGGTCGTCGGATTTGGCGACGAGGACTTTGGAGCTTTGCAGGCCGGCCAGACGGAATTTCCTCCATGGTTGAGGGATGGCAGAGGTTGAGATGGTTGTGTTCTCCATTGGAATGGGCTGGAGGTATTTCGAGGATAGCTTTGCTGTACGAGATGACATTGCCTCGTTAACCTAAAGTGCTTTATTACTTTGGAATGCTCATCTGACCCCCCTGATCGAAATTAACCGAAGTCCAGCATTGACCGTGTAACCTGGAGACCACCAAAGCCATGAACCATGCTACATCGTTGTAGGGATGGTGCAGATAGTAATGCAACGCTGGCTTCATTTTCACAGGGAAAAGTCGCCGAACAGTCGTTCACGACCACTACTAATGCTTCAAGTGTTCGACTAGAACAGCTTCTGCTCAGCTGGCGGCTCATAGCACTTGCGCATCAAACCTTTGGGGACTGCCTCAGCGAGCGCGAACGATCAGCCATCATATGCTACATGGCAATGGAGTGTGGCATCGACTCGGACGTGGGGGAGTTGGGTGTCAACAAGTTCTTGCATAATATCGTAACCACCGTTTCTTATATATTCTTGCACAGCATGATAGTATCGTGCAGACAACCATGGGCGTATAACCTCCAGTATCGCAATATATATCCTGGTCAGAATATACTGAAAACGTGTGCTGTAAATACCCGTTCGCTGGCCATTCGGCCCATTAATGATGATTTCCCAAAGGGCAGGGACAAACTCGCCTTTGGCTTAACCTGGATGTACACATGCTCTGATCGCGATCGACAGCTACAGAGCCATGTACCGTGCTGAAGATCATCGTCGGAGACACGTCAGGAGCCGATCGCGTGCCACGAACCTCTCCGGGCTGAGAGTTCTGATTTGCTCGGACGAGGATACGTCTCATTGCTTTGGAGTTTCTGTTGACATGTCCAATGATTGGGCTCTGGTTGGGCCAATGACCTCAGCGGCTGGAGAGAGCAGGTTGACTGGCTCTTGGGAGACCGATCAGCCTCTTGCTGCCTTGTTCCGCTCTAGTGCTTATTATCTGGTCGCTCTTCATCAAACTTTCCCCCAGCCTGGCCTGCAGATGTGCCCAAGGGTCTGATCTGGAGTACAGGATGAACACTTTTCTCAGTCTCGAACCCCAATGTCCCATCACGCACCATTTCTCTGTCTCTGAGGATTTTCTGGACATGGGATTGAGACTCGAGAAAGACAAAACACCGAACAGGTCCAAGGGGATTCTTGAGATCCACAGCGGATGAGAATTGCCACGTTAACTGAGTTTGTCCTTGGCGTGGTGATAGTGCGAGTGATCGTGGCTTGTTTGGTGTTAGCGAGATTTAGTGCGAGATGTGGTGGAGCTGCCGATCGATCTGTCCGATTCAAATAGGAGCAAAATCCGCCCTGATGCGAAATCAATCAGCCCAACATGTTTTCCCACGCCGTCAAGTCCCTCGTGGCCGCGCTGGCCTTGGGCGCCGCCGTCGCGTCCGGGACGAACCCCGTCAGCTCCAACGCGATCATGAGCCGCCGACTCACCGAGTACCTGATGCCTGTGACGACTGCGACGCACGAATTCACGCGGGTGCCAAACACAAACTTGATCCTGCTGACCCAAATGTCCAACAGCGAGCTTGTCAAGATCGAACTCGACGCAGCCACCGAGGAGCCCATCGCGTACCACTCGTTCCCCATGGGCAAGAACAACCAGTCGATGCTCCACGGCGTTTGGCCCTCGACCAAGTACCCCGGACTCGTGTGGCTGTCGCTGCAGGCCGACAACAAGCTGCTGCTCGTCGACCCCGGCAAGAACCTCTCGAGCGTGCCCAAAATCCGAAGGACGATCGATATCCCCAAGCCCGGAAAGGGCCCACACTGTGTGTTTGAGATTGGCGACCGCGTCTGGGCGGGCCTAAAGGAGGCGTCGGAACAGACTGGCGAGTACTACGTCTTCTCGGCCGACATCCACCGCAACTCGACCAAGCTGTACCAGTGCCTCAACAGCCCCGTCTTCATCGCCGAGGAGCCCGCCACCGGCCTGTTCTACGCGACCCAAGACAACGACTCGTCCATCATGCGCATCAATGTCACCAGCGGCGAGACGAGCCAGATCCCAATCCCACCAGGTGTCGGCAACAATGCTGTCGGTATGATCTCGATTGCTTCCGGCCCCTTGCGCGGTGTCTGGTTCACCCTCGCTGGTAATGCCACTGGCGGCACCGGCACCTTTGGCCATATCGGAGCTGAAGGCAAGATCAAGTTCTTCTCGCTTCAGCACGAAGTCCTCGGCGGCAATGCTGGCTTACTGCACCTCGCAGATGCCTCCACTGAAGCCGATGGCCCAGCCTTGTGGCTGCTGTCGACCTCGCTGCTCAGCACCAGCTCGCCCGACGCCCTGATCCGCGTCACCTTTGACGACTCCATTTCGTCTGTTGACGGTGAAGAGTACATCTCCATGCAGACGCAGAACGCCAAGGTGCATCGCGTTCTGCCTCTCAAATCCTCCGTCATGGTTTCCGAGCTCAACACGTTCACCCTCGCTCAGCTCAAGTACAACAACACCGTTGCTGGGCAGTGGCTGCCAGCCGAGCTTGCCAGTGACAACACTGTTTACGCCGAGGCTGGTTAAGGGGGAACATCCGTTATAAGGAGTTCAGTCATTAGAAGCTGTTCCTAGTATTTAAAATATAGTCGGTGGTTGATTTAGTCGTCAGGACTATCTCTAGATCCCACCTAGAGTAATCCATAATAACATAATGAACTATCAAAGATAACACGACATGGTCCGACTGGCACCCGACGAGCTCTCCTTGTCGCGACCTGATGTTATTTCAGGTGCTAATTTCTTTTCCGTGGCCAGAGTACCGAATATCTCGCCCGAATCTTGCCCACACTGTCAAAGCTAAACACGCACAGCATACTCGATACCCAACCCGAGCAACCAGAATACACTCGCCATCAAACAAGACGATTTGGCACGCGATTCGACCCCTGCCGGTCCCGTCTGCAGCGATGCTCTCAGGAACCTCCAAAAGCCCACAATGTGCCCACCCACGGAAAAAACCACAAACGGCACCCGAAGCCCACCGAGCAGGCCTCCGAACAGCAACGCCAGGGTGCTGATGGCGAAAAGCGAATAGGCCAGGGTGTCTATACAATCTCGGTATCGCACCGCCATGCTCTTCACGCCGACCTTGAGATCCTCCTCGGTGTCTTGCCGCGAATACACCAGGTCGATCAGAACAATCACGGTCGCGATGAAAACGCATAAGCAGATCGACGAGAGAAGTTGGCTGCCAGGCTCCACGCCGAGGCTGTGCATGGCCATGGGAATTGCCCAGGCGATGTTGACGAGGATGAGCTGGGGGTGATCGGTGAAGCGCTTCCCGAAAGGGTACAGGAGGGCGAAGAAGACTTCAATGCCGGCCTCAAATGCGCATTGTCTGGGGAGGAAGAGAAACAACGAACAGCCGAGGGCGAAGAGACATGCTGTGAAGATGGTTGCTGTGGAGAGCGAGATGGCGCCCCGGGCCAGAGGGCGGCTTTGGGTGCGCGAGATTTGTCGATCGATATCGACGTCGATCAGGTCGTTCCAGGCGCAGCCGGCACTGCGGAGGATAAAGGACCAGAGCGTGAGCAGAAGGAGGCGATCCAAGAGCAGGTCGAGGGGCAGCTTTGTCGGGGCAGTTGCGGCACTGTATGCGATTCCAACCACATAGGGGGAGGTGTTGAGGTAATACCCCAGGGCGCGGTGGACGCGTAACAGCTCTCCATAAGGAACGAGGGCGGCAGGGAGATAACTGAGTAGGCCTGCTTTGGGGTGATGGCTTTTTGATCCTGGATTGACAGTCATTTTTCGATCTCGTACCAGGGTTGGGTGGTGGAGAGATGAGGAGGAAGGAGGAATTACAAGAGCATCGAGACTTTGGAGATTTCGCAACGCAGAGGATTCCCTCTCCAAGGAGACTCAGTATCGCGTTGACTCGGACATAACGGGTATATTATCCGATAGCCTCCGCAGCAAGGGGGCATGTTGATGGCAAGGGTCGCGGCAATCTTGCATCTCGGTCTTCAGAATGCGAACAGCAACAGATCCTGCGAACGTCATTATCATCGGAGAGTCAGCGAGACCCGTCCATTATGGGACAAGTGCTATATTCTGCATGCACATAGCAAGGATGAGGCCAACCCCTTGTCAAGAGTGTATGCTGGTCTTACTTCCTACTGGCCAATAAAGCACCGCACATCTCGCAAGGGATCTGTATGGTATGATTTATGCACGCAGCATAAAATGGCTCTCACAGATACTGAGTGGGCTGGACTCGGTTTTTCTATTTCCTATAATTAACATAAAGAAGTGCACTTGCATAGCACACCAATCAGCCACAATGAGCGATACATCTACGACCAAGACGGATCTTCGGGTGATAATAGTCGGAGGGTCTGTCGCTGGCTTGACGCTGGCACACTGCCTGGCAAAAGCAAACATCAGTCATGTAGTGCTGGAAAAGCGCGCTGAGATCAGTCCGCAAGAGGGCGCGTTCCTAGGCATCTGGCCCAATGGAGGCCGGATCTTTGACCAGCTGGGGGTCTATGCTGACCTGGAGAAATGCACGGTGCCGATACACACGATGAGGGTGCGATTTCCAGATGGGTTCTCTTTCAGCAGTGAGCTGCCGAGACGTGTCCAAGAAAGGTGTGTTGCCTCTAGACATTGTGTGCATTTGATACCGACGGGCAATCCAGGTTCGGATATCCGATTGTATCTCTCGATCGCCAGAAAGTCCTGGAGATTCTCCACGATCGCTACCCGGCCAAGTGCAACATCCACATCAACAAGAAGGTGACTGAGATTCGACAAACCGAGCGGGAAGCCGAGGTGGTCACAGACGACGGGGCCGTATACAAGGGGGACTTGGTCGTTGGGGCGGATGGAATACACAGTGCAGTGCGTGCTGAAATGTGGCGGCAGGCCAAAGGTCTCGTTGGTCGACGAGATGGACAAGGTGTGCTTTCCGACATCTCCTCGTTGCTTCAGACGTTAATGATGAGCTTGCAGCATTTGTGGTCGAATATGCCTGCGTTTTCGGAATCTCGACCCCCATCGCCGGTTTGGAGAGCGGGGAGCATGTCAACTCCTACTCGGACGGGCTCTGTGTCATTACCTTCCACGGTAAGGATGGCCGCATTTTCTGGTTTATCCTCATCAAGTTGCACAAGAGGTTTGTCTACCCAAATACTCCGCGCTTCTCAGCTAGCGATGCGGCCAAGGTTTGTGCCGAGTACGCCAGTGTACCAGTCTGGGGCGAGATATGCGTCAGGGACCTCTGGAGGAACAAGACGTCAGCTTCCATGACAGCTCTAGAGGAGGGCCTGCTAGAGACCTGGAACTTCAAGCGCGTAGTCCTGCTCGGCGATAGCATCCACAAAGTGAGTGACTTTGCGTATCAATCCACAGACAGCCGGAGGTGATTAACCAGTGTAGATGACGCCCAATATCGGGCAAGGCGCCAATACCGCCGCAGAAGACGCAGCAGTCCTCGCCTCTCTACTACAAAGACTATCGACTTCGGGATCGTCGACCACGAGTGGCGCAATAGACGCTGTGCTACGAGAATACGTTTCGCTGAGGTACAAGCGCGTGAAAAGCACATACCAACGCGCGTACTTTGGCGCCAGGCTGCACACGAGGGACGACGTGCTAAAGTGCTTTGTTGGCCGCTACATCTTTCCGCGCTTCAGCCAGCAGGTGCTTGAGAGGACATCGCAAGCCATTGCAGGTGCCCCTCTGGTGGATTTCTTACCCACACCGAAGAGGTCGGGCGCTGGATGGAGCGACTACGCTGGGAGTCCAGAGGTTGGCGCACCGACCCTCCCGTGGCTGGTGCTTTCGTTGCCGGTTCTGGCTTCAGTATTGTGTTATCTTATTTTCGCCTAGGTCAGAACAAGCTAGAATCTGCTACTATGCTCTATTTTTTTTTTTTTTTTTTTTTTTTTTTTTTTTTTTTTTGGATTGCTGAGACCATCACATTCTCCATCGACAAGAATGTGCATCCCTTGCATAGGCAGCTGCCATTCATCAGATTCATAAATCGTAGTCGAATGTCTCGGATGCCGCAGCTGTCCGGTGCAAGGGATCATTGCCCGGTCTGAGGCATTGCTCCCTACACTCGCTTCGAATGAGTACGTTCACCGTTTCCGAGGATTTCTTCAGAGCTTCAGATTTTGGACTGACAGAGCCGCAGATAACTCCAGTCTGTATTTGCCTGACCTTTCGGCCAATCGCCCTTGACCAACAAACATGCAGCCCAGACTGCTGGACCGAATCAGCAGCATCACAGGCAACAGCAGCAAACGCCATGCCAAATTTCGCCTTGGGCGTCTTCAGCAGCCCCCCACCGAGTCAACCACCAGGCTTGCGAGCTCGGACAGCGCCCATGCCATTGAGGAGACTAAATCGGCCAGGCAGCTCGAGCCAGGTGGTACTCAATGCAAAAGCGAAGCGTCCGACCAGGACAACGCAGGCGGTCCCAAGGCAATGCCAGCACCGAACGAGGGAGACACGCCCATGCTGGGCGAGCTCCAACAGGGTCCAAACCCAAGCGGCTCTGGCATCGTATCGGGCTGGAAGCTCGCTGCTGTTCTGATAGCACTATCGCTGGCGGTTTTTTGCATGGCCCTAGTACGTCCTGGTTCCGACCTCATTCTCCGCATAAATCATGTACCCTAACAGATCCATGTCTAGGACAACACAGTGCTATCCACCGCAATCCCCAAAATCACTGCTGAATTCAACTCGCTACACGACATGGGCTGGTACGTGAGTGCATACAATCTGACGATATCCAGCTTCAGCCTCGTCTACGGCAAGATCTACAGCTTGTACCGGGTGAAATGGGTATACCTGTCAACCCTGTTCCTGTTTGAAGCCGGCTCGCTGGTCTGCGGCGCCGCACCCAGCTCCCTCGCCCTCATCATCGGCCGCGCCATTGCCGGTGTCGGTGGCGCAGGGGTATTCCTGGGCTCCATGATTATTGTCCACGAGATCATGCCGCTCAATCACGTGCCACTGTTTATTTCGCTTATTAGCGGCCTCTACGGTATTGCCAGCGTCGTGGGTCCGCTTCTCGGCGGCGTATTTACCGACTACGTCAGCTGGCGCTGGTGCTTCTACATCAATCTGCCCATTGGAGGGGTGACGGCGTTGATCGTTGTTCTCTTCGTCAGGCCGCGGGTCCGAGAACAGGCCACGGTGAAGAAAACTGTCTGGGCCCAGTTCCTTGAGCTTGATCCCCTTGGTATGGTGCTTATCCTCCCTGCCGTCATGTGCATATTGCTTGTGCTTCAATGGGGTGGGGCAAAATACGCTTGGAGTAATTGGCGCATCATCGTGCTCTTGGTCATGGGGGGTTCTCTGGCGTTGACTTTCACTGTCGTGCAACTGTGGCAGGGCGACAGGGCGACAATTCCACCACGGATAGTCCGGAATCGCAGTGTCTGGGGCGCGATCGTGTTTGCGGTTTGCCTTTACGGATCCTTTACTGTCTTTACGTACTATGTAAGAGTCCCTCCTTGCCACACAATTCGGATGCTAACATGAATATGTCGGTACCAGCTCCCCATTTGGTTCCAGGCAATCAAATCTGCCTCGGCAACGCGCTCAGGGGTGATGAATCTTCCCATGATCCTCGGGGTAGTGGTGTGCTCGATGCTCTCCGGCTGGGCCGTCAGCCGCGTTGGCTACTACCTGCCGTTTATGTACATGGCGCCGGTGGTCGGCTCTATTGGTGCGGGACTGCTCACGACCCTGCACGTCTCTTCCGGCCCCGCGGCCTGGATCACGTACCAGCTGGTGCTGGGAGTCGGCACCGGAGCCGGCATGGCGCTCCCCCTCGTCGCTGTGCAGACTGCTCTCGCCGCCGACGACGTGTCGACGGGCTCCGCCGTCATCACGTTTACGCAGACGCTCGCGGGCGCCTTGTTCAACTTTGTGGCCCAAAGTGTGTTTCAGAGTCGGCTGGTTCACAATCTGAATGCGGCACTTCCGGGGGTGGATACGGCGAGGGTGGCTGATGCGTCGCCGATGGAGATACGCAGTGCAATCGAGCCAGAGTATCTCCCTCAGGCCCTGGACGCGTACAGTGTAACTATTACACAGGTGTTTTATGCCGGAGCTGCGCTGTGCGCCCTAGCAGTGTTTGGGGTGCTGCCGATGAAGTGGCTGTCCGTCAAGGGGTCGAGAATCCAGCCAGTGGCGCATGCTTGAAGAAGCTCATTCGGTGGCTTTTTCCTTTTGCGTATTGATTTTTGTTGTCTCCCATAGCCCTTCTGTACAAGATGTGATAGAATATACGTTATCAATGTAATAAATTCAGTAGCATGGATCTTGCAGCTACTTTGTGACATGGCCTTGTCTCGACAGTCTTGTATCAGCTTCCTCTGCACTCCGCTTTGGTACTCTCAAGTGTTCTTTGTCTTGTGCCCCAACTAATCTGCAGAGTATCTCAGCGGCCTTTGGCACAGCAGACCTGGCGCAATCACCGACTCTTCACTTTGCCTGAATTTCCCCTCCCACTCGCCTCTTCATGCCTTCTGGTCAACTGGTACAGCACCGGATACGACGCATCCAAGGAGAGCACGATCCCAATATAAAACCAGCACATTGGACTATCAAGCCACGGCGCCCCATCGACCTGGTGCTGGAAGCGGATGCAGAGTTTTACAAACCCGCCGGCGGTGGATATCGCGCGGGCACCCCTGGTGTGTCAATGTTAGGAGCAACGCACACGGTAAACACACGGGACTCACCAAATAACCAAACTGGCCCCCCTCGTATGCCCACGGGTAAGCAGCTGCCCAACGGCGCCCGAGCTTGAGAGAAACTGACACAGCGCGCCACCCCAATGAAAGCCCAGCGCGCCACCCATTTCCAACGCCAGGCACAGCTGGCCGGCCGCAAACGCGCCGATCACGGCCACATACAGCAGCACCAGCCTCGCTCGGCTCTTACCCAACGGCGTGCCCGCCCAGTCATTCTGGGCGTACCGCAGGGTGGCGGCCAGGACGGCCGTGTGCAGGAAAAACCACACACGCACGACGCCCTGCCAGTGGCCGCTGGCCTGTGGATAGATCCACGCGTAGGTAAATTCCCAGGCGATATCGCAGCACAAGGGGAGGACGGCGATGGCGGGCAGATTGTCCGCGTGCGTGCGGTGGGCCATGGCGAGGTAGTTTGTGGACCAACCGAGCGCGGCGAGGATCTTGAGCATTTCGGAGAGGGAGAGCGCGCTGAAGGGGTCCTCGAGGATCTTGGAGACTGTTAGATGAGACATGATTGAGGTTAAGCGTGTTGTGGTGAGTCGGCTCTAGGATGAAAGCTGCTTCAACATCAGCCTGCGGTCACACGGTGTCTGGGTTAAATATGAACAAAGTCGTCCGGTTGTACTACGTGGCAGTCATGTTATCTGTGGCATTATGCAGGGAATGTCTGCTCCCTATGCTAATCACTGCAAGCGAGGGGTAAATAATGCACCATAACAGTATCCGAACGGTTATTATCCCTTGAACTGAAGCAAGTTTGGCCATAATCTGGTTGATACCTTGCTAGAACTGGACAGCCTGTCTACTGCACGATCCAGGTGTATAGGAACGAACGATGATTTCCTCGCCTATAACCTATATAGTCGACCACGCGTTGTCAACAGGAATGACCGCCCCACTAACCCCCCTGCTCCGCTCATCCAGCAAAAATAATAGCATATGGGCAATGTCCTGCGGCTGGAGTTCCACGCCTTTTTCCCTGTCGCATCCGTGAGCCTGGTGGATCAACGCCATTGTCTCTAGCGCGGCGCTATCGAATTGACTGACATCGACCCCGTCGCGGATCGACGTTGCTCCAACGCCTGTGACGGGTTAGTGGATATGGGGAGATGGATGTGGATTGGCAACCCACCGCCAGGACAAACCACGTTGCACCGAATCCGCTCGTGCTTGAACCTCCAGGCGACGTTCTTGGTCGCGCCAACGAGCCCGTGCTTGCCTGTACAAGTCAGAGGATAACATCAGGTCGAGAATCATCACTCACTCGCTGTATACGCAACGCCCGACACTGCCCCGCTCAGCGCCGCCTTGCTCGCCACATTGACAATGCTCCCCCCTCCCTGTCGTTGCATCACCGGCAGCACCTCTCGCATCAGCTTGACCGGAGCCGTGAGATTGACCGCAATGCAGCGCTCCCAGATCTCATCGGCCAGGGTGTCGGCGCTCTGGTTGAGGTCCATGACCCCGGCGATGTTGAGCAGGCCGTCGATGCGCGGGCCAAAAGCACCTTCACAGGCTGCAACAATGTCGCTGACGCTGGAGCTCGAGGACAGGTCGTATTGTAGGCAGGCATAGTTTGAATGGGAGGTGAGGGTGGAGGGGGGCGGCCGGATGTCCACCCCGAAGACTTTGGCGCCGGAGGAGAGGGCAATTGTGCTGGCTGCCAGGCCGATGCCCGAGGAGCTGCCGGTTATCAGGATAACCTAGGAAGCCACTTAGCGTTTGAAGGGCTTATATTGCCTTGGTACTGACCTGGTCTTTGAGATTGTACATGGTATATACTGGATGGAAGAATTTGGCTACTAACGAGAAGGGACTGGATAGTAAATGCAGAGGCTTTTACCACACAAGATCAGATTGGATCCCTGAAGCACACAGGGTCCCCCAAGGCGTTGTCACAGGGATACGCGCCACTATGCTAGTTCGATGCAAAAGGCATACAGATCACGCCTAGCCACCGCTAAAAGTGAATGGAAATATCCACAAATCATTGTCCTCTCTTCCTTCCTTGCGTCGAGACCCGCACCCTTGCGTCCCGCTCATATAATGCAAGGACGATGATGACCGGATGTTGAACCAGCGGACATGAGCTCATGTCGGCATGGGCAGTCAACGAGTTATGCAAAATCCAGGTCAACGCTAACCGGTGCATAAAACAGTTGAGGGTGACACTTCTTCATCCCATCTGGCTCCCAAGGGTACCAGAGTAGCAACAACACCATGGCCTCCGCTCCTGAACTAGAATCGGTCAAGATCCCAGACCCAGCATCAACAAAAACCCAGCACACCTCGATTGCAAAGATACACAAGGTAGACCAAACCTGGAACAATAATGAGAGCAACACACGCCTCCCTCCGAACCATCGCCATCACCTTCGAGACACGAGGTACGACCCCTGGACACACAATGGCTCGCCACCCGCGGGAATCTCCAAGATCCCACCCCGAGCTAAGGTGCTCATCCTGGGTGCCGGATACGGCGGCCTTCTATTCGCCGTCCGCCTGCTAGACGCCGGCTTCCAGCCGTCAGATATCCTTCTGGTCGACGCCGCCCATGGCTTCGGTGGCACGTGGTACTGGAACCGCTACCCGGGCTTGATGTGTGATATCGAGAGCTACATCTACATGCCCCTGCTCGAGGAAACGGGGTATATACCGTCGGCAAAATATGTACCTGGGGAAGAACTGCGCAGCCACGCGGAGAGGATTGCGCAACACTGGGGGCTGGGGACGCGAACAGGGTTCGGGGTAAGGGTCGAGGAGCTCAGATGGGATGAGAAAGGAATCAGGTGGGAGGTCCGTGGCGGGCGCACGCAAGATCCAACCATGAGGTGGACGTGCGCAGCGGATTTTGTCATCATTGCAACAGGGACGCTCAATCGGCCGCGTGTGCCCGACCTTGCTGGGCTTGACATGTTCACGGGCCACGTCTTCCACACCGCACGCTGGGACTATAACTATACAGGTGGCACCCCTGGTACACCCGCCCTGTCCCGTCTGGACGGCAAGCGAGTTGCTGTGATTGGGACAGGGTCCACCGCTATTCAGATTATCCCCCAGTTGGCGAAATCTGCGGAGCAGCTGTTTGTATTCCAGCGCACACCAGCCAGCGTGGGGTTGCAGAGGAATCGTCCAACAGACCGCGAGTGGTGGGAGAAGACGATCCAGAACGCTGGGCCGGGGTGGCAGCGCAGGCGAGCGGAGAATTTCAACGCCTGGATATCGACTCCCCATGAAGATTTGGGCATCGAAGAGGATCTGATCAGCGATGGCTGGACGAGTGCACCCTCGTTTGCTGCAGCCATTGGTGGCCCGCTCAACCTCGCCCCGGATTTCCTCCATCGTGCAACCGAGGTTGACGCCGCGAGGCGGAGGATTGTTCATCAGGTCATCGAGACGACGGTCAAGGATAGGAGGACTGCAGAGGCACTGCTGAATCACGCACATGGGTGGTGCAAGCGGCCGTGCTTCCACGAGGGGTACTTTGAGACGTACAACCTCGCCAACACTCTGCTCGTCGACGCCCGCGACCACCAGCTCCATCTGACACACGACGGGGTTCAGGTTGGAGACACCGTATACCCAGTCGATCTGATCATCCTGGCGACGGGCTACGATCTCGGAAGCCTGTGCCCCGCGACACGGGCGCAGGTCCGGATTGTCGGCGTGGGCGGCCAACAGATGGAGGAGAAATGGGCTCGACCCGCGACGCTCCACGGGATCATGACGCGCGGGTTTCCCAATCTGTTCTTCCCCGGAACTTCCCAGGCGGGCGTCACTGCAAATCAGTCATATATGTTTGACCGGGCAGCGGAGCACGTTGCCTACATACTCCAGGCTCTGTGCTTACGTCGTGGGGCAGAGACCAAACTGCGGGTGCAGCCTACAGTTGAGGCGGAGGAGCAGTGGGCGACGAGGTCAGTCGAGCAGGCCCGCGCATTTGCGGCAACGAGGGCCTGTGCGGTGGGAAGCTACACGATTGCGGCGCGGTATGAAAGTGCGGATGGAGCTGCGCTGGCCAGGCATTTGCCCTGGGGGGAGGGGATGGCGAGCTACGTGAGGGTTTTGGAGCAGTGGAGAGAGGCTGGGACGATGGAGGGCTTGGAAATTGTGAGCGAGTGATGATAAAACGAATATACATCCAACGAGTGTTGTTCTCGCGCAGATGTGAGTCAAAACATAATGGAAATGAGGCATAGAGAACAAGTCCGATATCGCCCGAGCCGAATTCCGTCTCACGGGAATAAATGGACCGGACAAAGATTCTTCGGGTAGAACCTACCCAGGTCCGTGTGCATTAATTATGAAATTGTATGGCTTAGGGCGAGACCCCACCGGGGCCCGGGACGATGGTATTCCTTATGTGTAGAGATGCAAGGGGCCTGTAGTCTCAGTCAAAGCAAGGGATGAGGGATGAGGACTCAAGAACGAGTCGGTCGAAGACAAGACTAGGCAGGACTTGGAAGTGTAAAGGCGACGTACTGGCTCAGGGACCATTGAGCAGCCCCCTCTACCGTGCTAGATATCTACTTGAGATACACCAAAAGACAGATATCCTTTTCGGAAACACCACACCACCCTACCGCTCGCATCTTCAACTGGCAAGCATGACCGTCACCCTCCTCCCCGAAGGGCCTATCCACGGTCTAGACGCTGCTGCCGTCGAAGCAAAGTACGAAGCGGAGCGGCAGATCCAACTTCGCGCCCACGAAACCGTCAGCGACATCGAGATCACGGTCGACGACGGCTGGACGGATCTAGCGCAAGACCCCTGGGCAGGCTGCCCAGACCCAGCTGGAGAAACACCACATTTGCTCACCCAACGATCCCATCTCCTCTCCCAACACCGCCACAGGGTCCTGATTGTAGGTGCAGGCTTCGGCGGCCTCCTCTTCGCCGTGCGCCTGCTCCAGACCGGCCAGTTCAAGGCGAGCGATATCGTCATTGCAGACACAGCCGCAGGGTTTGGAGGCACGTGGTACTGGAATCGGTATCCGGGGTTGATGTGCGACACGGAGAGTTATATCTACATGCCGCTCCTCGAGGAGACGGGATACATGCCACGAGAAAAGTACGCCAGTGGCAGCGAGATCCGCCAACACGCCGAGCGAATTGCAAGGTACTGGGGGCTGGAGGCCCGGGCGATGTTTCGCACCAGTGTGCGGGATTTGGCGTGGGACGAGGACAAGAAGATCTGGAACGTAGCTGGCCGGCTGCTTGGGGATGTGACGGATACAGAGCAGTTCCGCATGGCCGCAGACATTATCCTCCTCGCCTCGGGCTCTTTTGCAAGTCCACGCGTCCCCAACTATCCGGATATCGCCAAGTACAAGGGAAAGCTCTTCCACACTGCACGCTGGGACTACCAGTTCACGGGCGGGTCATTGGAAAATCCAAAACTCACTGGACTGGCTGAAAAGCGCGTGGGAATCATCGGGACAGGCGCCAGCGCTGTGCAGATCATCCCCCACCTTGCACGGTACAGCCGCTCGCTCGTCGTGTTTCAACGGACCCCCGCCGCCGTCGATGCACGCGATAACAGGCCCACCGACCCAGTGTGGTGGAAGGAGGAGATGGCGAGCCAGGGGGCGGGCTGGCAGCAGCGACGCCAGAAGAACTTCAACGCCTTCACTTGCAACGAGACCCCGCTCCCTGCAAATAACTGTGTCGGGGACGGCTGGACGCGCATGCCCTCGTTCAGCTTACTCATTGGGGGCCCACAGAATCTGGCACCGGATTACATTGACCGGATGCGCACGGTCGATCTGGTTCGTCAGGCACAGGTCCGCGAGCGAGCCCACGCCCTCGTGCAGGATCCGGTCGCTGCGGACTTGCTGACCCCCTGGTACCCCGGGTGGTGCAAGCGGCCGTGCTTCCATGATGACTATCTCTCTGCTCTCAACGAGGAAAACGTGCGCCTCGTTGACCTACGACATGGCGGACTTAGCCATTTCACCCCATCCGGCGTCGTCGCCAACGGCGAGGAATACGAGCTCGACCTCATCGTTCTCAGCACGGGATACACGGTGCCTGTGACGCGTGCGAGCCCCGGGTCCCGTGGAAATATCTCTATTACAGGTCGACACGGGATGACGATGGAGGCCAAGTGGGCAAACGGGCTCGCGACGCTCCACGGGGTCATGACGCGCGACCTGCCCAATCTGTTCTTTGCAGGGACGTCGCAGGCCGGTGCATGTGTGAATCTTATGTATTCGGTTGACCAGAACGCCAAGCACGTTGCCTACATTCTCGGCAAGGCGTTTGAGCGGAGGCCTCCGAATTGCGACAAGGTTGTGCTCCAGCCAACGCACGAGGGCGAAGAGCAGTGGGCGGGCGAGGTGCTTGCTCGCGCCGCCGCATTCCGCGGTATTGCAGGGTGTACGCCGGGCTATCTGAATGGGTATGGGAAGAGCCTGGACTCGTTGAGCCCGGAGCAGCAGGTCAACATGGCTCGGCTTGCGGCGTGGGGGGAGGGGATTGCAAGTTATGTGAATCGGTTGGAGGAGTGGAGGGAAAAGGGCGAGTTGGAGGGGGTTGAAATGACGTTTCTGAATTGAGTTGCTTTTTCTATTCTGGACAAGACAGAAAAACGGGATACGCTATCAGCTACGTACACTTGGATTGATATACAGGGAATCTGGAAGACTGGATA